>NC_059133.1:85707056-86010086 GCF_020740605.2 Lemur catta | reverse complement strand
TTCAGTTTGGATACCTTGTCCTGACCCACCTACCAGAGGCTCCCCATAGTGGCTGGAAAAACAACTTCTGAGCCCCACCAAGGGTTTGCAAAGCCTTTCAGGGTCGCTCAGTCTGGCCACTATTTATCTTGCTCCTCCCCCCACCTCAGGGGGAGTAGAGATCAAGCAAACCCCTGGGAGCTACAGGGTTCCTCCTAAAGCTTGGGGCATTTATATGCACCACCTGGGAGACCAGAGCTGACCACTGGCACAAAAGACCATCTCAGCAGTTGGCTCATCTGTGCAAACATCAATGAATGTCAGGGAGCATAGCATAGCACCTCCCAACTCAAGCAAACAAGGAGCAGCTGATTCACACTCAGAAGTACCACCCATCAAAACTGAGATTAAGCTGCGGGACTTAACTCACTACACACTTTTGGGAAGAGGTGAAAACAGTAGGTCAGAGGTAACTCGAGAGGTACACCAAACATGCTAGAACACCTTATAGGCAGCTCAGGATCATCACTCCTCTCCCTGGCACACTCAGGGATTGATCTTCAGGGACTCAGAGATAGGCTCATAAGCCAAACCTAGCACCCTCAAGTCTCAACTGAGAGGCAAGATGTGAAGGAATCATTGAAAGAACTCTGGAAACATGAAAAATCAGGTGAAAGGACAGTGCCACAAGAAAACAACTACTCCTTACCAATGGATACCAACCAAAATGAAAAGATTGAAATGACAGATGAAGAATTTCAAATATGGATTATAAGGAAGCTCAATGGCATACAAGAAAAAAATAAAAAAAATAAAAAGAAACCCAACACAAAGAAACCACAAAACAAGCAGGAAATGAATAAAAAAGTTACTAAAGAAATCAAATTATTGAAAAAAAATCAAACAGAACTTCTAGAAATGAAAAATTCATTCAAAAAAATACAAAACACAATGAAAAGCCTTAACAAGAGGCTAGATCAGGCAGAAGAAAGAATCTCAGAGCTTGAAGATAACACCTATGAGTTAAACAAGTCAGTCAAAGAGAAAAAACTGAGAAATAAGAGGAACAAATAAAACCTACAAGAACTATAGGATTATGTAAAGAGGCTTAACATAAGAAACATAGGCATCCCTGAGGGTGAAGAAGAAAATACACAAGGGTTGGAAAACCTATGTGAGGGACTAATTGAGGAAAATTTCCCTGGCTTTGCTAGAAATCTTGAACAAGAAGCTCAAAGGACCCCTGGGAGATTCATCAGAAAGAGGCAATCACCACGACACATCATCATCAGACTGGCCAAAGTAAACACGAAAGAGCCAACTCCTGCAAGCCATAAGGTGAAAGCAACAAAGTAACTTACAAAGGAAAATCCATCAGACTAACTGCAGACTTCTCAACTGAGACCTTACAAGCCAGAAGGAACTGGGGCCCCATTCTCAATCTTCTCAAACAGAATAATGGCCAGCCTAGAATTCTGTATCCTGCAAAACTAAGTTTCTTATATGAGAATAAAGACTTTCTTAAACAACCAGACACTGAAGGAATTTGTCAAGACAAGACCGGCCCTGCAGGAAGTACTCAGAACTGCATTATACATGGATCAGCACAGTAGTCACCCACTGGTGTAAAGTCACCCAAAAGCTAAAGCTCAGAACCTATAAACCATAATGCTCAAGTGGTAAAGTAAAGCAATAAAATTCTACTCAACAGGATGAACAGATATCCACCCACTTATCAATTCTTTCGATAAATGTGAATGGCTGAACTCCCCATTGAAGAAATATAGGCTGGCTGAGTAGATAAAAACATACAAATCAAGTGTCTGCTGTCTCTAGGAAACATATCTCACCCACAAGGACTCATTCAGACTCAAGGTGAAGGGATGGAAAACAATATTCCACGTAAATGGAAACAAAAAGAAAGCTGATATAGCCATTCTCATATCAGATAACATAGACTTCAAATCAGCAAAAGTAAAGAAAGACAAAGATGGTCACTATATAATGGTGAAGGAAACATTTCAACCAGAGGACATAACAATCCTAAATATTTATGTACCTAACACAGGTGTGCTGAGATTCATAAAGCAAATACTACTTGATTTAAACAAAATTATAAACAGCAGCATCATAATAGCTGGGGACTTCAGCACACCACTGACAGAATGGGACAGATCTCCATGCAGAAAATAGGCAAAGAAATGATGGACTTAAACAGAACTCTAGGACAAATGGGCCCAACAGACATTTACAGAGCATTCTTCCCCCAAACCACTGAATATACATTCTCCTCCTCAGCTCATGGAACATTTTCTGAGATTGATCATATCTTAGACTAAAAAACATGTCTCAAAAAATTAAAAAAAAAAATAGAAATTATACCACGTATCCAGACCATGGTGGAATAAAATTAGAAATCAATTCCAACAGAAACACTCAACTCTACACAAAGTCATGGAAATTAAACAACCTACTGCTGAATGATTATTGGGTCAGGGAGAAAATTAAGATGGAAATCAAAAGATTCTTTGAACTAAATGACAAAAGAACTAAATGACAAAAGATTATTTGAACTAAATGACACAATCTGTGGGATTTGGCAAAAGCATTCCTAAGAGGAAAATTCACAGCCATAAATGTCTATATCCAAAAGACAGGAAGATCACAAATCAACAATCTAATGAATCATCTCAAGGAATTGGAAAAGAAAGAACAAACCAATCTCAAACCCTACAGAAGAAAATAAATAACTAAGGTAAGAGCAGAACTAAATGAAATTGATAATAAAATAATTATACAGAAGATTAATAAAACAAAAAGTTGGTTCTTTGAAAAGATAAAAAAATTGAGAGGCCTCCCACTAGATTAACTAGAAACAGAAAAGAAAGGGCCTTAATAAGCTCAATCAGAAATGAAAAAGGAGATCTTACAACTGATACCATGGAAACACAAAATATCATTTCTGAATACTATAAAAATCTCTATGCACATAAACTTGAAAAATTGAGGAAATGGACAAATTCTTGAAAACATACAACCTCCCTGGGCTCAATCAGGAAGAAACACAACGCTTGAACAGACCAATATCAAGTAACAAAATTGAAGCAGCAATAAAAAATCTCCCAACCAAAAAAAGTTCGAGACCAGATGGTTTCACAGCCAAATTTTACCAAACCTACAAAGAAGAACTGGTATGAATATTGCAGAAATTATTTCATAACATATAATAGGAAAGGCCAACTTGTCCTATGAAGCCAATATTACCTTGATACCAAAGCCAGGAAAGGACACAAAAACAATAACAACAATAAAAAACTACAGACAAATATCCCTATGAATATAGATGCAAAAATTCTCAATAAAATCCTAGCAAACCAGATTCAACTGCACACAAAAAACATAATCCACCATGATCAAGTAGGCTTCATCCCAGGGATACAAGAATGATTCAACATATTCATATCTATAAATGTGATTCGCCACATAAATAGAAGCAAAAACAAAGGCCATATGATCCTCTCAATAGATGCAGAAAAAGCATTTCACACAATTCAGCACCCTCTTATGATAAGAACTCTTAACAAAATAGGCATAGATGGAATATATCTCAATATTATAAAAGCCATATATGACAAATCCACAGCCAACATCATACTGAATGGGGAAAATTTGAAAGCATTCCCACTTACAACTGGAACCAGACAAGGTTGCCCACTATCACCACTTGTGTTCAACATAGCGCTGGAAGTCATAGCCAGAGCACTCAAACAAGAGAAGGAAATCAAGGGTGTCCAAATGGGAAAAGAAGAAACCAAACTATCACTCTTTGCTGATGGTATGATCTTATATCTAGAAAGCCCCAACAATTCTGCCAAGCATCTCCTGGAATTGGTAAATAAATTCAGCAAAGTCTCAGGTTACAAAATCAATGTACACAAAGCAGTAGCATTCCTGTATGCCAACAACAGTCAAGCTGAGAATAAATCAAAGACTCAATACCTTTCACAATAGCAACAAAGAAAATAAAATACCTATGAATATATTTTAAAAAGGAGGTGAAAGACCTCTACAGGGAGAACTACAAAACACTGAGGAAGGAAATCTCAGAGAATGTAAACAGATGGAAAAAATATCACACTCCTGAATCGGCAGAATCAACATTGTTAAAATGTTTATACTAACCAAGTGATCTACAGATTCAATGCAAACACCATTAAAATACCAATGTCATTTTTTGAAGATCTAGAGAAAAATAATTCTATGTTTTGTATGGAACAAGAAAAGATCCTGAACTGCCAAAGCAAACTTAAGTAAGAAGAATGAATTGGGAGGCATCACTTTACCAGACTTTAAGCTATACTATAAGATTATTGTAACCAAAACAGCATGGTACTGGCACAAGAACAGAGACACAGAGCAATGGATCAGAGCAGAGAACCCAGATATAAAATCATCCTCATCTTGCCATATGATCTTTAACAAAGCAGACAAAAACATACCTTGGGGAAAAGAATGTGGTATATGTATACCATGGAGTACTACTTAGCCATAAAAAATGGTGGATACCTTTTGTAACAATCTGGATAGAACTGGAGACCATCCTTTTAAGTTAAGTATCATAAGAATGGAAAAACAAACACCACATGTACTCACTACTAAATTAGAACTAATAGATCACCACTCCTGTGCTCATACGGTAGTAAAACTCAACAGAAAGTAAGCAGGTGGCGGGGTGAGGGGATGCGTAAATTCACACCTAACGGGTATCATGCACACTATGTGAGTGATAGACACACTTATAATGTTGACTCAAAGTGTACAAAAGTAATTCACGTAACCAAGATATTTGTACCCCCATGATAGTCTGAATTTAAAAAAAGACAAGATTTTATGTATAATTCGACCATTAATAATGATCTCTTTTCTAATATGAATTATTAAAATATTAATAATAGTCAAAAATAAATATTTAAATGGATAAATGAGTACATAAATAAATAAACCACTGTCTCTTAATACACCAGTTAGCACTTATCCTACCCTGACCCACTGAAGGTATAGATGTATTAAGATGGGCCTGTTGAAGACAGCCTTCCTTTGTAGCATTACACAACTAGGTGAGTTGGAAGAGGAACCCCATGACGAGTAAGTGTTAGAGTTATTGTATTAACCATGTGTTTCTGATGTTTTGACATCTGGGGCCTTGCTGACCCTGGGGAGACTGCCCTCCCAGGGGTAGTAAACAACTCTCCTGCCAGCACACCTTTCATATGCAAACCAACCGATCCAGAGCCCACATCCCAACTAATTCCTTTATGGACTCTCACAGGGCTTTCATGCTCTGGGCTACCACTCACCTGCCCTAATCAACCCAGGGCCAGGTTCTGGGCATCAGAGGACAGCTCCTATGCCCCAAAGCCTGCTGAAGTTATTGAAACCAGCCAATCTTAAGCCTTCTTGCTCTGCCTTTCTCATTTCTTCCCATGAAAACCATAACAAAGGCTCTTGTCATTTCCCCTGGCTCCCTCTGCCTGCTGATGGACCCCAGTGCGTCCCCACGTGGCCCGCATGGCACGGTGTGCTTCCTCCTCTTGGGAACTGTGAATGACGAACTATCTTTTCAATGGCAACCGTTTTCTGATCTGTTGGCCTCACCATACCCAGATAATTATAAAACCTACATTTGAAAGCAATTATCTAACATACTTTTCCAGTCTCAAGTGTGAGGCCTCCTATGCTAATTCATTTAAGAAAGACCCTGAAAGAAGTCTCTCCTTTCCCATAAGTTCTGACAATTGGTCTAACAACTATTACCCAAAGAATGCAATGCAGTATTAAACAAACAAAAAAAGTCACTACCAAACTTTACTTAATATGGATTATATCCCTGGGATCTCAAAAAAATCCTGTGAATTATTGCCTTATCCTCAATGAACTGAAGTTCAAAGATATCAATAGAAAGTGGTTTTTCCAGGTCACAGAGCCACATACATAAAATAGGTAAGACACAAACCCAAACTTTTCTGTTATTCCTTTGAGTCCTGCCTCCCTCACACTCCTTCTATCATAGTGTTGCAAATATTTCAATATCTTTTTCAAAGTTCTATTATATAACACCACCACTTCCTTCATACTTTGAAGAGAAAATATGGCAGTTTCATCAGCAAGGGCAAATGAATGATTCCACAGTGAAAAATAGCTGAGATGTATCCAGATATTTCAGCAATAATATACCTTGGAGAAATGAATGCAGAGTCTTGGGAAGATATTACCCAAAGACAGAGAAGGATCCAGAAATTGAGTATGTTTATAATATGAGCTCTTTAATGGATAAGAACCTTTAGAAATCTTTTCTTTCTGAAGAGTTCTCATTTTTCAGTCATGAGTCCCCAGGGCTCGCTGTGAAAAGAGAGCCAGGCAAAAATACCAGGCAGTTTTAAAAAACTGCAAGCTAAGAAGGAGTAATTTAAGTCAACACCACAAACATAAATAAGCATACAAAAGAATATATATTAAAATTGCTATCAAATGTCACGAAGTAGCAAAATATACTGTAAAGATGTTAAGACCTATATGATCAGTATTGATCATAGCTGTTGGGGGGGAACACTTCAAGAAAAATAATTGAAAAATTAGCACAATATTGAACAAAATATAGCTCATGGGTTTTCCATAGTATGGGTTCCTACTATTAATATTTTAAGTAAGACAGAGAGAGTTGGGAAAGAGGGAAGGGAGAAAAACAATGAAGTGAATTGAATGGCTTGGAAATTTTTTAAAAAGTGATAGAAGAGTTAGATCGTGAGTGTGGGGAACAGGCTGGATCAAGGGGCCTGAGCACAGCCAGCGGGGCGTTACAGGCGTGACTTGTGGCTGGTGTCTGGCAGCTGTCAGGCATTTCCGTGGAGAGTAGGTAAGAAGAAACAGCCTGCATGGCCAGACCCCAGCTGGGTATCAGCAAGAATTTCCCGACTGTAAATGTCAAGAGCTCTGGCTTATGGGACCAAAAGGAGGGTTCCGGGATGTGCTTATCTTAGGAATATTTTTCAGCCTCAAGCAAGAGGCTGTTTGGGTGGTTTTCTGCAGCCCTGGGATGAACTGGATGACCTCCTCAGAGTCCCCGGCCTCGCTGCCAAGAGGCACGCCGTACACTGCCGCCTTCAGTGTCCTTGCCAGCAGCTGACTCCCAGCCCAGGGGCCGCAGAGTTTTCCCCGCAGAAAGGAACAACCAAGCCTTTCTCTCCCCGTTGCTCACTTGGACCAGCCCTTAGGTACATCTGTGGGTTTTCAGCTCTTCAGCACTTAGGCTCTTTCCTTCTGAGCCAAGGGCCTCCTGGGAACAATGCAGCATCTGTGTGTTGACAGTAACAGCCTGTGGGCCAGAGACACTCCGCCAACTCTCCCTCCGTCCCACATGAGCTGGGTTGCACACCTCACCTGCAGCCACCAGGGCTCAGCTGCCCAGCCCGCCCCAGCACCAGGAGCCCCTCTGCTCCCACTCGTTCCCCAACCTTTTACCTAGTTCGCTTCCTGGCTCCTTTGCCGCATTTGTACCAATCCTCATGCAGGATGGTCTCTACCCACCACCGGTCCCACCCACAGGGTGAACAATAACACGTTAGTGGCTATAGCCCGACACTAAATGGTGGGCACTGAAGGGTGAGGAACATGCTGCTTAGCTTGGCAGCTGTGTATTTACGAAAGGTTTGGCCTGCAAAGAGATGCCAGTCTTTTCCTGTAACATTATTGCCTTTTATTTATTATGCGGGTTGTTGATTCACATGGGGAGTTGGAAACGCTAGACCAGCACAGAGTTTTTACATGGTCTGCTTCTGCTGATTCAGAGACCTGGAGACATCATTTAACTTCTGGCAAAAAGACGATTTCAGAAAGGTGTTTAAAACCATCTTTTTGTTCTTGGCCCTGAGTCGGAGAGGAACATGTGCTTGTGAAGGATGGTAGAGTTTCACCCCTTAGGTAGCCCTAAAGGAGCAGAAACTAAGCTGTGTGTAAGTCATGTGCAGCGTACTCACTCAGTATTAAATGACCCATCAGGACAATCTCTCTAAGGATGCCTCTCCTTCTCAGAGCAATATTTCTCTTAGAGCCTAGATCTAGTGGTATTATAGGTGGTCCTACACAGTATGAATGCATAATGGGAACGTGGGTGGGGAGTGAGAGAGTATAGGAAATTTAATAGAAAGAAGGAGACTAAATGAGATTTTAAGGAACAAAATGGAGGGGTGAGTGTGTGTGTGTGTGTGTGTGTGGTCGGCAAACCTGGCGACCCTATTGCTCAGTGTCTCTGAGGTCTGAGTTGCCCCCTTTGATTCAGCATAAAGTGGATACTTGGCGATATGCACACGTATCAGGGAAAATCAGAGTTCCACCTTTGGAGTCTTTCCTTCTGATTCACGATTTTCTCTCTGAAAAACATCATAACACTGATCTTGAGATTTGGCGTTCACTCTTGTTTTTAAGCTCTGAGATTATTAAACTGAGCTGTGTGATTATTCCTGGAAGTCCTAAATCCATCTTCAATTTTTATCTCAACTAACTCTTTTATATGGAATTTGATTCATTTCCTATTAATACCTTAAGCAAAATGGTGAAATTCAAAATTCAGCTTCTTTGAATCTACAAGACCTTTCCAAAACTGCTTTCCTCGTTCTATTCTCATGACTATATCCTAAAAAACATCCTCACTCTGACCACGATATCCTCATATAGCTTTACACTTAATCAAATCTAGTACCGCCCAAAGAATTCTTTTTTTTGAATTTAATGTTTTTTGTTTTTATTATTATTTTAAATTGACACCTAATATTTGTACATATTTATGGGGCACAATGTGATGTTTACAACGTGTAATGATCAAATTAGGATAATTAGCATATCCATCACCTCAAACATTTGTCATTTCTTTGTGTTGGGAACACTCAAAGTCTGCTTTTCTGTTTGAAATATACAATAAATTGTTATTAATTATAGTCACCCTGCAGTGCTACAGAACACTAGGATAAATTCCTCTTAACTAGCTGCACTTTTATGTCTGTTAACAAACAGGGCCATCCCCATTCCCCTAGATCCCAAAGAACTCTCATTTAAAAGGAAATAAAAGAGACACAGTAAGGAAGAAAACTCAACTTGCTTCGTTGGTAGTCTGACACTTACCAACAATTTCCCTTGGAGGAATCCATTGCAAAAGTTTTGCACGTGCTCTACTGAGACTTCTGCTATGGGCAGTGAGTCCCACTGGTCATCCAGAGTGCGGTAGATTGCCAAAGCTGGCAGTTGAGACTTGTTTAGTTTGAAAAACGATATCACCTTCCCATTTTCCTGCAGACCGCTGTCCACCAGAATAAAGAGAATCTGCAGTTGGAGAAGTTCGAAAGAAAGAGATCTAGCTGAGGTCCTGGGGATGAAGAGATACCTTGTAATCGTTACAGTTCACACTGGTTGAATTTATGATCTGCGGCACACAATTTAAATCTTGGCTGAGTTAAAATGAATTTCCTATTATGTTTTGTCACTTTGGTATTTTATCCCTTTGATCAGATTTATTTAATTTTTGGTACTTAGAATCAGAAGAGACTTTAGCGATTATCTAAGGGAGGAAGTATAGCCTAAGGGTTAAAAGCAGAGAACAACTTTTACATTCTGCCTCTGGTGCTTTCTGGCTGTGTAACTTTGGGCACATTACCCACCCTCTCTGAGACTCAGTTTTCTCATTGGCAAAAATGGGCTTTTGTTGGGTGAGATTAAATGAAATGATGCATTTAATATTTTTAGGATAGTTTTTGTCATATAGTAAGTGCTTCACAAGTGTTAACTATTTTATATTATTAAATCAAACCTTTTACCCAAAGTAAAAATCTTCTTTTTAATATATTCTGATCATAGAGTTATCGACATTTGGTAACACTGAATACTTCCAGCATCAGGGAACCAACCATCAGAACAGCAGCTTATTTTATTACCAGACAATTCTCATTATTAGAAAGGTCTCCAGTTCTACATAGTAGACTTGAAGTAGTTGAGTTTTACTACCTCAGTGATATCAAGCAGAACTTCACAAAGGAGGAAAGAGGAAGAAATTAATATTCACCGGACATTTCGTAGGCACCAGGTACTTGATAGGTGTTTTATATCAGAAATAAGCCTTGAGGCCTAAAACTCTGAGAGATTATGGCAAGGAGTAAACAAATTGTGATTAATGGGTGATTTTATTTTCAGTAACTTTGTGTCTCTATTTTCTCTCTAGCAATCAATGCAGAAAAAAACAAAATCACAAACTTAATCACTATGGGAAGATGTGATATAACACGCCTTTAACTTGTAAAATATAACATTCTTAATTTCAAATAATGTGATTTATTATGTCCCAGTTCTTCCTTTGTTATGTCTTAACCATACTTGTTTTCCTTATTTATCTCTACTTCCTGGCCACATTTTCCTTTTCCTAGAGTCCTGGTGGTGCCTATTCAAAAGGGCATGCCTATTCCCAACTTGCCTTTCCCTGGAAGAGCTGCGCTGCCTTCTGGTATCTGTGCATGCTCTCTTCGTACTCTGGGGAGGCCTTGCTCATCAGCAGGAGGAGATGAATCTGAATCACGCTGTTAAACAGGCCAATCACAGTCTGGCAAATTGAAATGCGTTAGAGTAGAATGGGAAAGAGGGAGAGAGGGAACACATTAGTGAGCACCCAGTGAATAGGCAGACCAAAACATAAATGAGAACTGTCCACCAGTAACACAAATGGAACCAGCCTCCAAAATGACTCTTAGTAAGGATCACCATCTTGTTTTCATACAATTGTATGGACCTTCCTTTGGACACTGAATAGGGCTGCAATGAGTAACCAAGACAATAGTGCAGAAATGATGGAGTGTGACTTCCAAGGTTAAGTCACGAGAGACATTGTGTTCTCTGCTTTGCTCTCTCTTATATCCCTCACTCCAAGGAAAGCCAGCCCCAATGTAGAGCACTCAAGCAGCCCTATGAAGAGGTTCCCATGGCAAGGAACTGGGGCTTCCTACCAACAGCCAGCACGGACCCGTCATCTGCGTGTGTGAGCCATCCAGGCAGCAGATCCACAGCCCCAGTCAAGCTTTCCAATGACAGCAGCCCTGACCCATGACTGCAACCTCACAAGAGACCCCACACCAGAAGCACCTAGCCTGGCCAGTCCAAGTTTGTTTACCCACAGACCACAGAAACTGAACAAGATGATCAATGTTTCCTGTTTGAAGATGCTAAATTTTGGATTAATCTGTTATACAGCATTAGACAACTAATATACCATGTAACACATTTGTCACATTTTTTCAATCCCTCTTCATATTGCAAGAATAGTCAGAGACACTTAAAATGTAGCCTTTGACTACATATTAGTAGTTCACACTTATTGAGTGTTTATTATGTGCAAGGCATTGTTTTCAACTCTTAACATGTAATAGCCAATTTCATCCTCAAGTTCCTAGTTTTTCAAATGAGGAAATTGAGTCACTCTCAATGTAACCCTCCCGAAGTCACATAAATGGTAGATTGGGATTCACACCAGGCAGCCTGGCTCTGGAGTCCATGCCGTTGACCCTGAGGATGGACTCATGCACAGTGGGTGGCAAAACTCCCGGTGAACAAGTTCAACCCTAAGTGTGGTTGAACTAGGCCACCTAAAGTCAGCAAGAAATTGGGCTCTTCAGGAGACAAGAAACATTGGCCCTTTCTTGCAGATTAGAGATGACAATTCCTCAAGGAGTTGTCAATGACTTAGATGAGCAGGACAGCCAAGAGCCAGAGTGAGGAGAGGAGAGAGAGAGTGAGACTATTGCACTGGTTCCCTTCATTTTACTGTCCTGAAATGGTGCTGCAAGTCTATTTTAAACAAATCCCATTCTTTTCACCTCTCCTTCTAAATACAGATGGCATTACTGTGGAACTAGTGTGTACATGGGAAGAGAGAGTATGGTGGATGATCAAACCACTGGGCAAAGTCCCCAGAGGGAGGGAAAGGGGCAGCCAGGTGGATTCTTCCTGAAGGTACACACTGTTCTGTAGAGATTCTCCAGCTCTACCAGCTGCAGGGGTCAATATGTAGGCAAGGAGGGCCCATGGGTTCTTTCCTAAAGATTTCTCCCTGGAGTTTAAAACCAGGTCTCAGATCTTACTTTGGGAGACTGGATGACAAGCAATGTCACTCTTGTTTTATTAGATTCTGCTACTTAAGTTTAGAGCATTCATCTACTCTCCTAAAGCAGAGATGGAAGAATTAAGAAATACAAACTAAGGAATTAAAGGGCACAGCTGTCTTAGCAGGAGGGATTGGCTATAGCAGAAGTGATTAGTTTAACCCTAACAGAAGCAGCCTGATTTTTCACCTTGAAGCCATCATTGAGCACGTGCATTAAAAGTGCATGGTAGGCCAAGTACATGGCTCTGATTTTCTTCCCAGTTGCTACTGGTGCAAACGTCTGCACCAGTAGCAGATAAGCAATAGCTATAGTAGAATGGGCAGCTCTCCAGATGAGAAAAATATTACTTTTGGGAAATATAAAAAAGTAACACTATATACTGAACTTGCTTCTCTAAAGAAATTCTTATCTAATTTCCTCTTGATGCGATCTGCCTTCACTGATAATGTGGAATTTAAAAAAGATACATTATTGTTCGGTAAGATGGGAGACGAATCAGGCGTAAGAACCCAGGCAAGCCAGTGCTGGCCCCTGCCTTAGCTAGCCTGCAGAATGCCAGGACACCTGGGCCACAGCCCAGGGACCATAAGATCATTTTTTTCTGGCCCTACATGCACTTCTGGTAGCTGCATAGACACAATAACCGAATAACAATGGTCTAGGAGAAGAATGCTTTCTTGGTTATTACCGCCAACACCCCGCAGGTATATGTGTTTGGAATCTTAACAGAAGTGGAAATAGAGTCACCAACTCCACAGAGATAAAGATGTGTGAGAGATGGATGGAAATTTAGTTCATAGGAAAAGGGGTGTTTCTACTGAAGGCAGTGTGGGGTGATTGAAAACCCCAGGATTCAGTCACACACAGACCAGTCATGAAAAAGCAGGGGTAAGTGCATAGGCTGTCTCTGAAGCCCAAATTACTAGCCATATGGCCTTGAGGAAGTTATTTAATCTTTCTGAACTGCCATTTCTTCTACTGTGAAATGGAAATAAACAAAATGAGTGACTCAATAATGAGTTACTTTTTTTCTACCTTAAATTATGCCTTTTCTATCTATTCATTATATGACCTTGAATAATGTCACTTGGATCTTGACTGTTCTCCTCTATGAAATGGACATAAATCTTTACTTTTTTCTACCTAAAAAAAAAAAATCAGTATGAAGATTAAATGAGAATATGAGTGTGAGAAGGCTTTGTAAATTTTAAAAAATCATAACATGCACGTAAAGTACTGTTACTGGAGAATGCACAGCATTTCTGAGCTGATGTAGATCATTGGAAATTAATACTCCATCATTCTATGATCTATGTCAGGGAAAATAAAGGGCAGTACTGTACATATAAGATAATTCTATAAACTGTAGAGTGTTAGAAGGCCAGCAGATGATCAAGGCAGGTGGACCACCACCCTGGTCTGGATCGCATACAGCATGTAACACAGAGAACGACACACCTAGAGAGGAAGCTGAGGCACAGTGAGGGGAGGGTGTAGGCATGTGCTAATCAAGCATGGTTTCCAGGTGGTACCAGACCAGGAACTGTTTGTTATTGGTCCACAAGGATGTAATACAGAAAATAGAAATAGATATTCAGAAACTTTTATAGAAATTTTACATTGCTGTGACATCCAAATATGTGCTCAGTGGGCTTCCTTTAAAAAATTTCATTTGTCTAGTAATTTACTTTTATTGTATTTTACAAAAGTATGGATCACCAATGCTTTAGGGAACAAATGGACCTTAAATATTGGTTGCCATCTAGTTTGAGAAGCGTGATCTACAGAGTTGCCCGGGTCGGAGTTGCCCTCCGTGAGCACTGTCAGGCAGCACAATTCAGAAGTGTTTCAGTCACTGTAACTTTACATTCTGATTCTCTTTCTTACCAGTAGTGTGATAGGTCATTTCACTTGTCTGACTCTGTTGCCTTGTTTAATAGGGATAAGTCCATCGATCTTAAAGGGTTATAGTAAGGTTAGTAATACAGACAACATACTAGGTATTCAATTATTGGCAGTTACTATCATTATCAGTCAAAGGATCAGAACTCTGGGAGGACGGGATCCCTGCTATGAAGACAAGTACTCTCTCTGACTCAAGGACCTAAAGGGCTGACAACAGGGACTATTGTTTACCGCAGGGTTGTACTCTGTCACCAAGTAGAGGCTGTTGATCTCAATGAAATGGCTTAATTTGGTGGCATCAATGCTTTCAATGTCTTCTCCCTCTAAATCCAGTTGTTCATTATCCACCTGGGTAACACAAAAAAGGATAAAATTATCACTGTTCTGTCGTTTCTTAGTCATTGATAATTGTTTTTAGAACAACACGTGAGAAGCACTAAGTAAAGCTGGAAGTCAGACAGGTATATAAAAAGTGTTCCCTGCCCTTGAGGGACACCCCGTCCTGTAGGATACAGAGAAGTGAAGGTAAACATCCCACATAGTGTGGCAGGTGTCATCACAGGGGAATCCCAGGCCCACATGACACCTAAGGAAGAGCAGAATAGCTTGCAGGAAGGGGCTACTCTTGAAAAGTGGCTGAGACTTGATTGGATAAATAGGATGAGAAGGGAGCTGTAAATATGCAACAGTATTTGCAAAAGGCAAAAGATGTGAGAGATCATGTTCTGGAAGCTGCAGCTAGTTCACCATGACTACAGCAGATGTCACGTGGTGGAGAGACGAGGCTAGCAGGGTAAGCAGGAGTAGACTTTTGCAGGGCCTTGAATTGAAGGTGAGCAGATGAAACTCTAACCTGTAGGCAAGGAGAGCCACTTGCAAGGTCAGATTTGTGTTTTGTTGATGTGCCCTTTTAATGTGCAATAAAACACATGTATAGAGAAAAGCATAAAACAGAAAATGTAAAACTCAGTCTTAACACAGAGCAAACCACACAGGTAAAGAAATAGAATATTGCTAGAAACGCTGAAGCCCTGTGCTCCCTTCTAATCAATAATCCATCCTTTGTTTTGCCAAAAGTAATCATTATGTTGACTTTTATGGTGACCATTTTCATCCCTTCCTTTATAGCTTTACTGAATAAAGCTGCTTCTCCCAATACTATAATTCAGTTTTATCTTGTTTTTTAACATCACATAAATGTAAACAAACAATATTTTTTGCCTATACCTCATTTATTTGGCTTCACATTTTGTTTATGAGTCATTGATATTATTGCATGTAGCTATAATGTGTTCATTTTCCTTGGTATATAACATTCCATTGTCGGAATAAACACAACTTATTTATTCATTTTGCTACAGATGAACATTTTGTCTGTTTCTAGCTCCTAGTTATTAAAACAATTCTGCAGTGAACACTGTTGTTCATGTCTCTTGGCACGTATATGCCTCTGTATCTATTGAGTGTATAGCTCAGATTGGGATTTTTGATTATAGGATATGCATATATTAAACTAGTAGAAAATATCAAGCTATTTCCCAAGGTGGATAATAATTTAAACTTGTACCAGTACTGCTTGAAAGGTACTATTGCTTCACATCATTGCCAACACTTGCTATTGTCAGTTTTCCTAATTTTCCTAATTTTGGTGGATATGTAGTAATATCTAATTGTGGTTTTAATTCCATTTCTCTTATTAACCACTGGTATATTTTCTTTATAAAATGTCTATTCAAGTCACTAGCCTATTTTTCTGTTGAGTTGTCTATCTTTTTCTTCCTGATATGAAGGTATTTTTCCATGTTTTGGACACGAGCCTTTTGTTGGTTCTATTGCATATCTTTCCTTACTGGGGGCTTCCCCTTAAGTGGTGACTGCTCATGAACGGAAGGAAATTTCAACGTAGTCAAGGTCATCCTCTTTCTTTTATAGCTAACATGTGCTTTTGCTTTGTTTTGTTTAAAAAATCTTTGACTATACCAAGGTCGTAATGATATTCTCCTGTATTATCTCCTAGAAACATTATTTTGTCTTTCACAATTGATCTAAAATCCACCTGGAATTCATTTTTCTTACTTCTTAAAATGGATGCTTAGATCCTTGGTTTTTAACATTACTCTTCTCTAAAATATACATTAAAGGCTTCCTCTGCCTGGCTGCTTGAAAGGGGTCTGGGTCTTCTTCCCTCAGTGCTGCTGGTTCTCAGGCCTTCATACCTGGACTGGAATCCACACCCTTGGCCCTTCGGCTCTCAGGCTTTTGAGCTACAGCACTTGTTCTTCTGTGACCTCAGCTTGCGGACAGTAGATTGTGGGACTTCTCAGCTTCCATAATGGTGTAATGCATTATAATAAACCTTTCTATATGTTAATACATGAATATAATATTTGCTATATAATATATACAATCTTTATTGCATATCCCATTATATTTAATCTTTATATTATAATGTGTTATGTATAATTTTTGTTATATGATACATATATAATATCTATCTATCTCCTATTTGTTCTGTTCCTCTGGAAAACCTCAATACATTCTACCTTTTGGCTATTGCAAATAATGCTGTTATGCTGTTGTTTTTACTACTATTATTGTCATTGACGAATTGATAGATGAAAACTCTTAATGTTTGGGTTTTTCCCTACTTTATTTTATTTTACTTTTAACCTACTGTTCAGATTTATCAAATTCTAACACTATGCCTTGTTTCCATTTTTTTAGTTTTATTTTTAATTTGTGTCAGTTTTTAATTTTGCTAATTGTACGTATTTATGGGGTACAGTGTGCTGTTTCCATGCATGTATATATTGTGTAATGATCAAATCAGGATATTTAGCCTTTTCATTGCCTCAGACATTTATCACTTATTTGTAGTAAGAACATTCAAAATCCTCTCTTCCAGCTATTTTGAAATATGCAATATAGTATTGTTGGCCCGGGTGCGGTGGCTCATGCCTGTAATCCTAGCACTCTGGGAGGCTGAGGCGGGTGGATTGCTCGAGGTCAGGAGTTCGAGACCAGCCTCAGCAAGAGTGAGACCCCATCTCTACCAAAAAAATAGAAAGAAATTATCTGGCCAACTAAATTATATATATATAAAAAATTAGCCAGGCATAGTAGCGCCTGCTTGTAGTCCCAGCTACTTGGGAAGCTGAGGCAGTAGGATCGCTTGAGCCCAGGAGTTTGAGGTTGCTGTGAGCTAGGCTGACGCCACGGCACTCACTCTAGCCAGGGCAACAGAGTGAGACTCTGTCTCAAACAACAACAACAACAACAACAAAAATATATATAGTATTGTTATTGTTAACTATAGTCACCCTACTGTGCGCTAAAACACCAAAACTCATTCCTTGTATCTAACTGTACCTTTGTATCTGTTGACCATCCTCTCTTCTCTCCTATTCCCCCTCCCCTGCCTCTGGTAACCACTCTCCTACTTCGTACTTCTATGAGATTCACTTTTTCAGAATCCACATGTGAGTGAGATCATGCAGTATTTGTCTTTCTGCGTCTGGCTTATTTCACTTAACATGATGTCCTCCAGATCCATCCATGTTGCCACACATAACAGAATTTCATTCTCTGTTATGGCTGAATTGTATTCTATTATGTATGTATACCACTATCAATTCATCCATTTATAACCACTTAAGCTGATTCCATATCTTGGCTATTGTGAACAGTGCTGCTGTGGACATGGGAGTGGAGATATCACTTCCACATACTACTGATTTTATTTCATTTGGATGTATACTCAGGAACAGAATTGCTGAATCATTTGGTAGTCTTTAAATTTTTTTTTTAAGAAACTTGATAGTGTTTTACATAATGGCTGTACTAACTTACATTCCCACCAACAGTGTGTAAGCATTTTCCTTTCTCCACGTCCACATCAGCATTTGTTATTTTCTGTCTTTTTGATAATAGCCATGCTAATGGGGGTGAGGTGATATCTTACTGTGATTTTTCATTAGTTTTCTATTAAGAAATAGAAATACAAAAAAAAAATTTAATAGAAAACGAATGGAGCTAGAACTCCCTGGTTCCATCCTCTTCACTTCTCCTCACAGGAATCCCCTAGCATGAATCAAGGGCCGTTCCGTGTTTTTATGGATCCAAAATACTGTATTCTATTATTTGACTAGTTTTAAATTTTTATGTAAGTGGCCAAAAATACATTAAAAATCTATGCATTTCTCCCTTAGAAGGCTGTAAATGTATCATAAATTTAATACATAGTATTTCTATTATCATTCAGTTCACCATGTTTTCTAATTTCTGTTCTTATTTCTTCTCCAACCTATTGGTTATTTAGAAGTACATTTCTTAATTTTAAAATGGAACATTTTCTTATTATATTCTTATTGATTTCTAGCTTTATTTCTATGTTTTATTTATATCATTTGTGTCCTTAAAATTCTGTACATTCTGCAGTTTTTGAATACAGTATTTTGCATATGTCCATCGGGTCACTTGGTTAATTTTATAGTTCACATTTTCCATGTTCTTACTGGTTTTTGTTTTTTTACTAGTTTATTTTATTTAAAAAGGAGCATTAACAGCTACGTGGAAGGCTGAGGTGGGAGGATTACTTGAGGTCAGGAGTTGGAGACCAGTCTGGGCAACATAGCAAGACCCTGTCTCAAAAGAAAGAAAGAAAGAAAAGGAAGGAAGGAAGGAAGGAAGGAAGGAAGGAAGGAAGGAAGGAAGGAAGGAAGGAAGGAAGGAAGGAAGGAAGGAAGGAAGGAAGATTGGTTAAAGTCTTCCACTCAGATGTGGCTTTAACCATTTTTTTCTTGAAATTCTGTCAGTTTTTGCTTATATATTCTTAGGACATGTATTAGATAAATGCAAATTTAGAACTGTTAAATCATGTGGCAAATTGGAACTTTTATCATTATGCAGTGTTAGTCTTTATCTCTAAGGGTGCTTGTCACCTAAAAGTCTACTTTGTCTAATGTTAATACACTCATACTAGCTTTCTTTTGGAAGTGTAGGCATGCTGTATCTCTGTCCCGTATTATACTGTGTCCCTATGTTTCCTTGTGTTTTAAAATGATATGTCTCTTGTAAAAAGCACATAGTTGTATTTTTAAATCCAGACTGCTGATCTTTGTCTCTTAGTTGGATTATTTTTATGTAATGAAATTACTAATATATTTAATTACGCATTTTCCATTGGTTCCACCTGCTCCAAATTCCATTTTCCTTCATTTCTGGCCTACTTTTGGATTGGTTGGGCACTTTTTATTATTTCTTCTTTCACTTTATTGGCTTAGAAGTTACATAGTCTTAAATTATTCCCTTAGGGATTACCAGAATACATTATACAACATGAATTTTTTACTTATCAGAATCTCATATTAATTGGCAATTTTATCCTCTTCTTGGACAATGCAGACATTAGAATATTCTAATACAGTTTGTCTCCTTCTAATTCCATTCTCTGGCCTCACACTCAAGACTTACAGGATTATTGTTGTATTTTTAATTCTAGATCTCACAAGACATTATTATTGTTATGTAGCCAATATGCATTTATATTTATGTACATATTTAGATTTATCTTCACTTCATTCCATCCTGCATTTTTGAGCTTCTATCTGGTTTTTTTTCTCCCTCTGCCTAAAGCACAACTTTCAGTATAATATTTCCTTCAGTATGAGTTAGATCTGTTGGTGACAAATTCTCTCAGTTTGGTTGTTTAACATATATTATTTTACCTTTATTTTTGAAGGCTGTTTTTGCTGGGGGTAGAATTCCAAGGGGGCAGTTATTTTCTTTCAATATTTGCAAGATTTGATGCTTTGTGTTCTGCATTCCACTGTATTTAGCTGTGAACCTTACTGTTGTCCCTTTGAGATGACTTTGAGGACAATCTGTCTCTTTTCTCTGACTTTTAAAATTTTTTCTTTTTTTGAGTTTTAGATATTATACTATGGCATATCTAAGGGTGGATTATACATGTTATAGATATATATAAAATTGTATATGTGTAGGTGTGTGTGTGTGTGTGTGTGTGTGTGTGTGTGTGTGTGTGTGTAGATGATCATCTTAATCCAATTTCAGGGAATGGGATGATTTGCATTTACGCACAGCCCTCGTGAGGGCTTCATCCTGTTTTTAGGTACAGCTCTTTAGGATTCAAAGTAGGTGCAAAAAGTGTTATACTGGATTCATGTCCTACTTCCCGTTGTATGGCTTGGACTTCAACAATTGGTTTTCTGGCTCTCTGAGAATCTCAAAATGCTGATTAACTTCTCAGCCTCTTGGCAGCTTCTTCTAGACTGCCAAAAGCCCTCTAGGTGAAAAGCAGTCCCCAGTGTGGGGTTCATATTTTTAAGTTTTTATCTTCTTCTAGATCTTGGTCTAGATATTTTTTCCTCCCTTGTTGGCTCTGTTATGTCTTCAGGCATGTGCACACACACACACACACACACACACACACACACAAACACACATAAACGTGTGTGTGTTTTAAGCCTGCTTTTAAAAAATAGTCTTTGGTAGAAGGGATTGTCTAGCTACCTAAAAAATGATTTCAGTTTGTATTTTAGAACAGCCTTTCCACCATACTCAGATATATGAAAAGATAGGACCTCATTCTTCTAGTCATTGTTCTCAGTTTCCCGTTCCCCTCCCCCAACCTACTCATGCCCATAAAGACATAAGATACTGCTTTCATCATCCACAGTAGCTATGCCTACAGATAAAATTATCTGTGCCAGCTCCTGAACAATTTTGTCCATGTCCTAACATAGTTGGGGTCACTTTTGAGATCCCTGGGCCACTAACCCTTGGACATCTCCTTAATTAACCCCCTTCCCCTACATCTTCTGTCTAATACTGGTCCTACTCAATCAGATCTTGGCTAGGATCAGAACCACCCTTTTATCCCCGAGATGCTTCCTCCCAGGCTACCCAGCAAAATCAGGGGTAGATCTCATTTTAGTTTATGTAGGAGGGGATTCAGACAAAGGGAAATTAAAATCACTAAACAGTAAGAATTCAAGATTGCTCATTATTGTCATCCCCATGGTGATGCCTATTAACTAGTGTTCACTTCTTTTATTCAAGAGGGTCTCCCATTGGGTTAATTAAAAGCAATATGAACCTCTGAGAAGCTCACTGCACTCCTTATGGTAACTTTTATTAATTCTGAATATATCTAGTCATTCTCTTAGAATCCATTTGTTTAATAAATTATTCGTTGAGTGCCTGCTATATGCCTTGAGGCACAGAAGTGCTGCTATTCCTCAGATGGCAATTTAAGCACTCTTTATTTTAGGATTGCTTTACACAATTTAAATAAATGCTGAGGTACAGAAAATGTTTGTATTTCTAAAAAGGAATTTTGAGAAAAAAATCATCAAAACCACAGGATAAAAAATGTGAACTCTTTTTGTATATTTAATTGTTTTAAAATTCACAAAGTTTTAAGTAGAAAGCTTGGGAAAGAATATAAAAGCAAGAGAAAAAAAGGTCTTAAGTGGAGTCCTTGCTCACCCTCCTAGCCCTCCCTCCTGTCTCCCTGTGCAAATCAGTAAGAGTGAGTGGAGAAATAAAATGAGCACACAACAAAATTGACATTTGCTGCTCATCTGATTCCTTACTGCTGTTCAAGGCCTGGCTTGCCAGCTGGCAGGTCTCTGTCATACTTAAGGCTTTGCCGCTGCAACCACCAAAATCATCACTATTGTAATCACAATCGGGGCCCTTTGAGCATTTGATATGTCTAACTGCTTCCTGACTATTTTTCTAGGAACTCACAGGCCTGGTGTCTGCGCCTCTGCTGACAGGGCTGTGCCAGGGTCCCCTCCCTCTCTGCGCTCTTCCGGGCAGTCCCTCACATTCCCAGAACAGGGAGAACAGGAAACGCCAGTTACTGCAGGTGTTTCTGGACTTAAGGACCGCAGCATATTGGAGGCAGAGGATGTTAAGTGGCGATAACATTCTCTAAGAAGCAAAAGAGTTTTAATAAAAACCACCCTTCTGCGGTCTCTCCAATTGGTTTTTCTTTTAACAAAAACATGCCCTATTATTTCATTATTTCTTAAACTAATAAACTCTGGAACATTCATGTGTAGGGTTCCTGGAAGCAACATTTGAACAGGAAATCTCCCTGCTGTAAAGAGAATTATCTGTATAATGCACTGGAAAGAAATTCGACCTTGGAACCAAGAGCTGGAAAAACTTTATAAATATCTTTTTCCAGTTTTTGGAAAGAATTTTACTTAAGATAGCATATTATTTTTCTCCCCAAGAACAGAAGCACCAGAAGAAAAACAGAAACAGCAAACTAGAAGGGTCGTCACCTGAAAATATAATTTGGAGGTTCCCCAAGACTATGTAAAGTAGATTATTTTGTTTTAGGCACTATATTATACGAAGAGATTTAATTACTCATTTTCTCTTTATTAGTATTTCAGCAATATTCATTTGAATGCCCGTGGATTTCCCTAACAACCCAGCTTTTCATAAAATGTATTAAAAATGGTCTTAGTTTACCCCATAGTTACAGTATTAAATGTCGTGGATGGCCCTGAGAAATGATTTGTTAAACAAAAGCCCTCATGTCCCTGGGTTTGTTTTTGTAAGCTGCTTAGCTTATCATATATTTGGTAAATATATACTTTAGAAAAAAGGTTTAATAATTTGACATATCTTGCTTCTTACATTTCTTATCAATTTATTCTTATGCACTAGTTCCTCCTGATTTTCTTTGTCTGCCAAGGTGCATTTCTTATAACAGGCACCCAATAAATGACTACAAGGAGTAAAGAATGACTCCACTGTGTTTTTGTTGGTACCCTACTGGGTCAAAGTTAGGTTAATTATATTTCTTAAGATAAAAGTGACTGAGAAAAATCCAAAGCAGGGGAAACATTCAAATAACATCTCAAATTCCATTTTAGGACAGGCGGATGGTTTATTTAACCTGGGAATTTCATCTCTGTTAGGGCAACAGTAAGAGTCCTATGGGAGAATGTGGAGGGTCTCTCTGCTTTTACACTCATAAGAGATAGGCCATGTCCTCAAACAGCCAGGTTGTCATACACAACTTATTACTGTTCCATGAATTATACCTAGATTCTTCCTGATCACAGGTATACAGTGGTTTGCACTATTTTTGGAGAATGATGTGTTGTACCAATACAGCATTTGCTTGCCTTTTATTGCTCCAACATTTCAAGCATCCACTAATATCAGCTTATTATTATTTTTTCCCTTAATCATTATCTCAGCTTGTCTTAAATATGTTCTTAATGCTGTAAGTCTAAATTCTGAAATTTCTTTACCAAAATATATAGTGCCTAGATTAAATCTTGAGAAATAATACTGGGGTTTGATTAGGTGGTTAGGGTTAGTTTAGGAAAAAATAGTTAGAATGAAGGACATTAGAGTAGATAGAATCCAGTGTAAAAACAAAGGTTTCCTTCAAGGTTAAGTGCTTCGGAGAGCCATGATAGTATTGTAGAAAGGGTATGATTTGGGGTCAGCAATACTGGGTAGGAGTCAGACAACTGTCATTTCATAGTTGTGAGACTTTGGACATCTGAATTGATCTCATATAACTTTAATTTCCTTATTGAAAATTCAAGGATAGTAATAAAAATTATTTCATCAGATTCTTTCCAGAATTAAGTGGTAGAAGATTGTAAAAGTGCCTATATTCAATTAGGTACTAAAAGGAAACAAGCAAATAAACAAACAGAACAAACCATAAATGTAAGAAGATAGAAGGTACAAGAAAATTTGCAATAGGTTCACATTTCCTAATGTAAAACAGAATACACTTAGTTGAGGTTCCCTTTATTCCAAACCCCTGAATAATAACCGTATTAAAATATGTACTAAACTTTTGAAAGTATAAACTGAGAAAAAAATGTTTATCTGAAAGTTGGCATGACATAAATTGAGTCTCTTCCAGACTTGCCAACGAAGTAGGACAGGAACCAGTGTGTTTGTTTTTAGTACGCACATAAATAGTCTTGTCCACAGAGGTCCCAAAAGTTCACTTAGACTAGGTCTGTTACTAGTGGTGAACAAAAAACAGATACTAAAGAAAAGTGAGAAACTCTGAGAAGTCACAACAAGGCTTTATAAAGAATAACTTGTAAGCAAAGCTAATGTTCCCATTAGAAGTTGTTATGCACGTAGAGATGTTGGAAACCACAGCACTTATTTTTCTTCCCCACGTGTATATCTTGGTGTTAAAGGGTTTTTGCCAGTGGTTCAACTGCAATGTGAAAGACATTTGCTTAACCTTCCACATCTTTCTTACCAAAGCTTTTTACAGAAAAGCTTGATTTAACCCTATTTCACAATGGGGGAAATGCAAACCCATAGCTACTGTGCAGGTGGGGAAGGGATTGCTAAAGGATACTCAGGCACCCTCAGACGCACTTGTGAAGGTGAGTGCAGTGTGCAGTTGCCCAAATACTTTCTGACTAGCTTCAAGGTGCCAGAGACATATTGTAGACCATTGGAATACAAAGATGAATAAGTCATGGCTCCTGACCTTGAATTGCTCATGGTCTCATAGGGTTGTGGGACAGGCATACAAATATATGATATAAACTACAAAGCTGTAAATGAAAATAGGGATGTGAAAGCATAGATAGAGGAACACTTAGGCCAATTTGGGGATTCCAGGGGGACTTTCTGGAGGATGAGATTCTTGAGCTGATTCACTGGAGTGTGCGGCAGAGTTAGCTGGGTGAGGCTAGGTGGAAGGGAAGCTTTGGGACGGGGGTGGCATCCTAGGGGAGGATACAGCCTGGGTGAAATCATGGAACTAGATGATCATAATGTGTATAGCTGCTAATGAGAAGGTAATGCCCAGGGTCAAAACCTGCTGAAAAAAGAACTAGCGAAGCAGGTAATTGTCAGGTCATGTAAGCCTATTTGTAACATTAAATAGCTTCTTTTTGATCTTGTAAGGAATGAGAAATATTGAAGAGCTTTTCAGAGAGGAGCATCACGGTGAAATTTCCACATTACATACATCACTGTGATATCAGTCTAGAAACTGGATATGTCGTTGTAAACGGACATCAGTTAAAAAGTTATTGAAATTGCTTATGCCAATGACGCCAAGAGCTGAAATGAGGATTGGAGTAGAAAGAGTGGAAGCAAATATAGATTCAAGATAGAAGGTACAATTGGCAAAAATTAAACACTGAACAAACATAGCCATTTAACAAAATGGTGTTTTAGATGGCGGAAAATGATTTAGCAGGTGCAGACAATAAATTCATTTTTGAACATGTTAAGAGTATAGTGCTTATAAGGGTATAAAAATTGTATCCAGCAAGCATTTGAATCACAAGAGAAGTCTGCACTAGAGATAAAGTATTCCAAATGCTCAGTAAATACATAATAATCAACTAGGTGAAAGAATTGTATTGTTTAAGGAGAAAATATGCAGTCATTCATTGAATCATGCATATATTCATTCTCAACACATACTCAGTGAGCACCTGCTACGTGGCAGGCACTGTTCTAGGCTCTGCGAATACAGTAGTGAACAGATAGCCTCTGCCTTCACAGAGCATGGATTATATAACCTAGATTAGGAGGAGTATTGGCGTGGGCAATAGTATAGATACAGGAAGAGAAGGTCCCAAGGAGACTAAGAAAGCAAGAGGTGGATCAGGAGAAGTAGGCTCCCAGAATTCAAGGAAAGAGAGAATATTAAAGAGAAAGGAGTGGTCAACAATGTCAGATATGGCAGAAATGTTGAGTAAAATAAGACCTAAAAAAGTGTTCACTGGGTTTGGCAATATAGCCGCCATGCTGACCTGGATAAACGTAGTTATAATGGAGTGATGGGACATAAACTCGAGAACAGTGTCCAGCTTAAAGAAAGCCAGAGACACAGTATAAAATACACTTAAAAGAAGTTTGAATGACAAGTGGAAGAGAAGAAAGGACGGAAATAGAGGAGGCAGGACATTCAGTCTGGAAATCTTGAAAACTTTATCTTTTGCCCCAATTTCTGATTTCCACTGGACTCTTGACATCTTTACCTTGATATTCCACTAGCAAGTAAAACTCAACAACCAACAAAATCATCAGAAATTCCTATTTCTGCACATGCCCTCACTATTCCTATATAGCTTAGCTTTAAACGTGGCCTCTTTTCCATAATTATGTTATCTAATCATTGGAGGATCTTCCTCTTCTTTAATTTCTGTTGCTACCTATCTGCTATAGACCCTTAATAGATCTCACATGGGCTATTTTATCAGCCCAGCAAAAATTCTCTCTTCTTTTGTCTTTTTACCTAACAATCCATCATACCCCCTATTGCCAAAATAATCTTGCTAAAACACATTCCTGCTCATGTTACTCCCCTGATTTAAAGGCTTTAGTGGCTTTTCAGTGACAACCAAATTAGGTACAAACCTATTAAGTTGGTATTCTAATTTCTCCACAGTGTGATTTCAATCAAGTTTTCCTGTCTTATGTTTATTTCCCCCCTAACATGTACCCTGGGATCCAGTCAGATTTGCCTGTTCATCATTTCTCAAGTTCAATTTTCCCCCCTTGGCCGTGAATTCTCCTTTTCATTGTCCAAATTTTATCTGTCCTTTAAATCCCAGTTCTGTTGACTTCTTCATACTTTTTTTCCAGAATTCCCACACTGCTTTTACCCTTGATCCCTTATAACACTTTACCCACAGTAATGCTCTTTGTATTATAGATACTTGTATATTATGTTTACAATTTCTACTATACTTTAAGATCTATGAGAATGGACAATATATTTAACATGTTTTCTTTATTTTCAGTATCTTGGGCACAAGGAGACGTTTAAACAAATGTCTGGTAAACATAAGTAAATTCCCAAAGATATAAAAAATTTTTGAGCTCAAAATCATGTAACGATGATATGGTCTAACTATTTTGTAGATGAAAGAATTGAAGCTAAAAAATGTTAAGTGACTTGTCTGAAGTCACATGGCTGGTGAAGGAAAATGCAGTCCCACAAATGCCCTTTCCTGACTCTCAGTCCAGTTCACTTTCCATTTCATTACAGTCCCTGTTTGGGAAGCTTGAGTTGAGTCATCATCCTTGTCAACAATGTCCCTGAGTTTGGCACCGTTGTTAATGTCAAAGACATTGAGTCCTTTCCAGTCTCACAAGTTTATGAGTCCACAGCCTAAGGAAACCTAGGGGAAGCCAGAGCTGCCCAACTTACAAGACGGAAGAGGGAGATGCTGTTCCCAGAGATGTTGTAGTGGGTTAGGACCTCAGAGTCAGTGCTGATTCCAAATGACACGTCTGGATATGTCTGTACCATGCTGCGGAATACAGACACTGCTGGTATCTCTAAATCCTAAAAAGAAGAGGGAAAAACACCACAGAGGTTATTTTGGAGGAAGGAAACATAGAATAGGGAAGAGAAATATGGTTACTCATATCAGAAATTATAGACTTGATTTAGTGCCCCATGAAAGATCATTTACCGCTAAGAATGCAGGCTAGATTTGCAGTGGCATTCTTGAATTTTCCAGGCTGTGTGAATTAATAGGTAATTACCAAAATTGTGGCTAAGCCTGGGACTTGCATCTGACCTTATCATAGAGTGTGAAATTTTCCAGTAGCTGAGAAAGGCCTCAAAATCATAGAGGCCTGCGGAATTGGGCTGCGCTGTCATTGATATAGCTGAAGAGGCAACTGTTTTGGGAACAATTTGTGGAGGAACGAAAAAAATGCAAAAATTAAGAAATAGGTGCTGTCAAAAGGGCCAAAAAAGAAAAAAAGAAGAATAAAAGAAATTAGAACAGAAGCTTAGAAGTTTTATTAACAAAGGTTTGTGCAGGATGTGGAAGAACAGTCTGTTTCCTGTCACTGTAGATAAACCTGAGCTTTGCACAGGTTCATGCATCCAACTCTGCAGCCCAGACCTGCAAGAGGGGGCAGGGAGGCCACTTCTGAGTGATGATTCCAGTCCTTCCATAGAGACTGGCAGCATCTTCCCTGCTGCCACAAGACCTTTGCATCCTGCAGTTCTAGTCAATAGACGGGAATGGTATACATATGCCACATTTTCTTAATCTGCTTATGTACTGATGGGCATTTGGGGACTTGTATACCATGGATACTACTCAGCCATTAAGAAAATGGTGAACTAATACCTCTTGCATTAACCTGGATGGAACTGGAAACGGTTCTTCTAAGTAAAGTATCACAAGGATGGAAAAAAAAAATACTACATGTACTCACCATTAAATTGGAACTAATCAATCAACACTCACGTGCACATATGGAAATAACATTCATTAGAAATCAAGCAGGGAGGGAGGGTGGAGGAGGGGATGGGTAAATTCACACCTAACGGGCACAATGCACACTACTGGGGGATGGGCACACTGATAACTTTGACTCAAACACTACAAAAGCAATTTATGTAACCAAAACGTTTGTACCCCTGTAACATTCTGAGATAAAAATAAATAAATAAATAACAGGAATGAACACATTTTTTCCTGCATCTCCCTGGACGGAAGGAGGATGGGAGAAAAGACGATGGCTAGCCTAGTATCCGGGCCAGGCAGGGGGAGGGGGAATCTTGCTCTTCTGAGGGGGTGTGTGGAGTTCATTAGAGGCTACAAACAATTACTAACTGAGGTTTCCTCTCTTTTATTCTGTTCCTTCAAATGGAATTGCTCAAGGATGAAATGATGACATCTGGTGGCTGTTCAAGGTTTTGCACACTCCTCCAGTTCCGCCCTCTTGCCCTTCCCGTCTTTCTGAGGGTGGCTGTTTTTGTCTACAGCTAAGATTTCTCATCACTGAAAAATGTACTCCCTGTCTTCTTGCCCCACTTGCATCTCCTTGTAGCTATTTCCAGCTGTGTACACAGAATCCACAGGGTGACCGTAAGTGGGAATTAATGAATGGAAACAGACAAGAAGGTCTGCCGTGAGAGAGTAGGGGCTTGATCAGCCGTGAGAAGTGCCAGATGCTACCAGCAGAGATAGATGAAAATGCTGGAATGTGCCCTCCCATTTGGGACTGCCTTTACTAGCCAGGCGGCCAGTCTGAAAGGTGGATGTTAACACTTTCAATATATAGTATGTCATCCTTTTCCAGCATTTTAGAGAAGGCAAAGAGAAAGAAGAATGATTCTACCAATTTGGGGAAAGGGTTTAGACAGTGGTAACTATTAACTGATGCCCAGAGTCTTTTGCATACTATTAAAAGTGTTGCTGGATGATGAAAGTTGGGGTTCCTCTGGCCCCTGCCTATTCTTAGAGTGCTATGAGAGTACAGATTAAGGGCATTTAGGACAATGGGAGGGTTTGATGGAGACATTCTCCCTGCAGACTTAAGCTTCAAAGCATCTGTAGATGAGGAGATCCAGCCAGCAGACTCAGAACTCTCGGAGCAAATATGAGAAAGGCACACAGACTGGGAATGGGTTGAAATTTAGAGGTCTCAACTGACAAGCTGAAAGCAGACCCTGTGCCCCCCGCCCCTGCTTCTAATGCAGTGTCATCTGGTCTAGCAGGTGACTGTCACGGCTCCCTCGGGGTAGAACATTTCTGGTTCTTAGGGAAATAGCAAGTGGAACATCTGGACTAACCTGGAAGAAGCCTAGGACAGCCACCTCGGCAGCAGCGATGAATTCCATGGCAGCTGGGACATCTGTGAGCCACGTGGGTTCCTGGGTAGCACCAGGACCATCTAGACAGAGAGAGAATGACAGAGAATGACAGAGAGAAAGAGAGAGGGGGGGAGTAGGTGTCAGGGTATTGAGGGGAGATGAAGCAGCTCTAAAAAATGAAGGCATCCATACCTTTCCTCTCCATACCAAGGGCAAGGAGATCCCAATTTCTAGGAGTGCTCTTATCATTCCAAGGCATTACATTTTTGCTAACATATGGAGGGTGACCCTACTTACGGTCTCTCTCTGAAGGATACTGCCAGACTTCCCTCCTGTCCACTAGACAACACACATCTCATCCAGCATTTCCTGGAAAGGTCTCTAGGTTTGGAGAGTAAGTACCCAGAGGGCACTATCATGTTCCCTTCCCTTCTCCTAATGACACTTTCACCATATGGTCACCCAAGTGCGATTTTCTTTTACCTGAGGATTTCTCAACTTCTGCAAGAACTTCTGGCAGCAGCTCACATGTGAAAAGAAGTAGGAGAAACAGGCATGTAAGCTGGGCAGCTTCCATTGTTCCTCTCCTGCTCCTGCTCCGACCCTGAACTTCGTGTTTTGGAGTGACGATTCAGGGAGGCCCACTTTGTAGCTAATTGGCTGTGGGCCTGTTAGTGCTCTGGGAACTTTGCAGCTGGCTCGAGGGGAACCGTCAACGTCTGAGATAAAAGACCAAGTTTAGTGACAGGGCCTCAGAGTGTAACCAACCAGAAGAAAGCCAGGTCGGTTTATTTAAATAAAAAAATTAAATATTCTGTGCCAGGTATTGACCTAAGCACCCGGGATACAAAGATAATTGTGCTCTGATCTGGCATCTGCCAGCTTAGATTGTTCATAGGAGAGATGGACAAATAAAGAGATCATTTAAATATAGATGGAAAGTGATAAAAAGTAGAAAATTCATAGGGGCTACAAGAGTACAGCCTAAGGGTATTTAGGGCAATGACAGAGCCCCGTGAGAGTGTTTCTCCTGCAGACTACACGCAAGCAGAGTGCTGGGTGAATAAGAATCTGCCAGGCAACAGAAGGTACAAAGGGAGTTCCATGAAAAGAGCCAAAGCACAGAGATGCAAATATAATGTGTGTGAAAGAATTATTAGTCATTGATAATTAGTAATTATTAGCAACTGGTAAAAGTGGGCAGAAAGGCATGCTGGGGCCAGCTCCCAGAGGGCCTTACACAGTAAGCTGAGTGTAGGGGCTTCAACTTTATTCTGTAGGTGTAGGAAACCCACTGAAAGGTCTTAAGCAGGAGAAAGAGACAATATTTGATTTGGCCGAGTGCCCGTGGGAAACCCAAGAGGAGATTTCCATAGGCACTGGGATCTAGAAGTCTCAAGCTTAGGATAAGCTTCTACATGAGGATATTATAAGAGAAATTACTAACACGTTTAGATTTGCCATTGCCTGTGTCCTGCACGCCCATTGCCCATCGCAGCGTATCAGCGGGACCCATGTGCTCCCGATGATGTAAACACCCCTCTAAGGCGTCCCCTGCCCCGCCCTCGGCACTCGCAAATGTGAACCATCCAGTTGCCATGTCTGCTCCAAGGAAGAAAACAGAAAAACGAGGGTCTCAGAACAAACAGTCATTTTATTCATACTCTCTAGCATTGTTTGCAGCGTCTCCCACAAAAAAAAGAGCCTCATCCGGCAGGGGATGCGACTAGGGGGTTACCGGGGCAGCAGCAACCACGGGGGAATCCAGGGATGGGAAACCGAGGCAAAAGGACTGTGGCGATGGTTTGCCGGCTTCCTGGCCTCTACGTGCCGGAATGGGGATGAGGGAGGGAAGCACGGAAGGATGGCGAAGTGAGATGGAGGATGTGGCCTGGGTGGAGGAGCCCAGCGACAGCGAGAGGATGGGGAGCGCGGTGAGACCGAGCGGGGCGAGACGCATCCATAAGGCCCACGTGGGAGACGGACGTCCCCAGCCGTGGAAGGGGAGGAGGGACAGGGTGACGCACATGGCCGGGGGGATTCTTCCAGGTGGCAAGGTGGGAAAGGGGTGGGGAGATGCACTCATTCTGTCCACTCCTTCTTAATGGACAGGTTCCAATCCCAGGTGAGGTGGTCGTTCTTATCGTCGTCTGTGAAGAAGGACTTGTTGTGGTACGTGCCTCGGGCCAGCACGCCCTTGGGAGCCTCCTCAATGGGGGTGAGGAACTCGTACTCCTCCGGCCGAGGCCCGTAGCTGCCAACCATAAACGTTGCTTTGTCCACTAGGAAGAGGAAAAAGTTCATGAGCGTAGGAGTCTGATAGAGGAAAACACACTGCAAACTGGAGAATTTGGAGTTTCCAAGCCTGGCTAAACAGCAGATTTACCTGGGACATCTGGTTTTTTTTTTCTTTAAAACATTTTTTAAAGATTGAAATGCCTTTTAATAATACAGTTTCCTTTGCCCCACTCCCAAAGGCTAGGGTCCAGTAACCTGCCGTGGATCTTAAGAATTGGCGTTTTTATAAACCAACACAGCTGACTCTGAGTTTCAGGAAAGTTGAGGGATCAATACCCTAAACCAATGAGAACATTTTTTTTGGCTGGGGGGTAGGAGGTGGGGAGTGGAGAGGGAGATAAAGCAGATTATACCACTAAAAAAAAAAAAAAAAAGAAAAACCAAACAAGTTGAGACCTGAGTTCTGGTCTCAGCCCTGCAACTACCAAATTCATATAACATTTTTGAGCCTCCATTTCTTTTTCTAGAAAATGGACTTCTACATACAAACTGTCATTGTATGAACATATCAGTTGGGGGAGATTAGGTAAGAGAGATGATCAAAGTGAGCAGAATTCATGGCTAGAATATTTGAATGGAAAGGGAAAATCAGTAAGTTGGGTTAAAAAAGTGAAGAACTGAGACAAGTGGTAAAGATAGCCAATGAAATTTATTTATAGGTGAATGAATGGGATATAAAGAAGAGTTAGGGATTGCAAAATGCTAATAAAGTTAGGCAGATAGACAAGCAGCATACAGTTGGCTGGTAACTGTTAAATAAGTTCAAAAGAACAGCTGCAGACATGTCACTGTTCTTTTGCCTGAGAAAGGCAATACAGACTTTATGCCTGAAGGAAAATAGGAAATTGAACTATTTCTTCATGAGACTAGGTATTGGAAAGGCCAATCAATATCTTTCAGATCAATGTTCTTCTCTGGGATTTGAGCAATTGATCGGTTCTCCATGTCATTCAGATTTATCAGACAATTTCTTCCTAATCTTGTGTTTATTAATTTGGTGGAACTGACCTATGCTTTGCTGTTTCCCACCTCTGGGCAGAGAAGAGAGCTCTTCAGGTGAAAAGAGACTGTAAAGGTCTTTCATCACCTTCTGCCTCTCATTTCTCTCTGCCCATATGAACTAAGAAAACTGAAACCAGGTTCCCAAGGCATGTTGAGGACTGCAGATTAGGTAATGTTGTCATACTATTTGTTTCAATTAGACAGCTTTTCTCAATCCCAGAAAGGGTATTTTTTTCTATTCCTTTGTTAGCAAATTGAGCAATCACCCTGCTCAATGCCACCGCCCCAACTCCCAGCCCTAACACACATCCCACTGGACAAGTCTTTCTCATCTTGGATTTATCTGACACTTGGGTTTTACACCCATGAACTGTTTTTCACTTCTGAGAGTATTTTTATGTACTGTGTATCATTCAAACTTATCTTGGTTACTCTCCCCTTTATGAGTAAGGAAGTTGAATTCCAGAAGCTGATTGCTGAAGGTTTGTGGCTCACCCAGTCTCAGCTAGGTCTCCTGAACGTTGGCCTTGCTATATTAATGTCTAGGTCAGAGGTGTATGTGTGCCTGTCCACAGCGTTTATTGATTCTTATGAGTCTACAACTCACAATTGTTAATAACCAGATTTTTCAGTATCAGCGAGCAGCAGTCTGGGACAGTGCGAAGTGTGGGGTCACTTACCTTTAACCCCAGTCCGGTAGGTGTGCTGAACATATTTCAGGCCTGACACAATGTCCTTGTTCACCTGTAGGTGGAAAGGATCCAAGCAATTCAGATTAAAGAGGGTCTTTCATTTTTCTTCATCTTTCCTGCTGATCCTGCCTAGCTGAATCTTCTCTGAGAATGAAAAGACTAAAGACTTGGTTCAGAAAAGTGTTCCTACAATCATTTAGCATGGTCAAGATGCAGAAATTGGAGAGAGGAGACCACAATGTTGCCAATCTGGTTTTAATTAGTGAACACTGTGACTTTCATTGTTTATGGGCAGGAGGTGGTTCATTAAAATCTCTCAATAGTCCTCATGGTATTTCTCCTTCCTCAATGGTCCAAAGAATGGCCTGGACCTCCCCCTCCCCAATACTACTAGCCAGGAAACCATCCCTGTCTCAGAAAAGGTTATAAAGATACCAATGGAAAATATTTTGTAAATATCCAAAAACCATAACCTCAGAAATGATCCACCTAGCACATGGAAAACAAACAAGAAGGAGAAAAGCTGTAATGGAAAATCTGGTCTAAAAAATGGTTGTGCCTGCAATGCAACTGAGAGCGGAGTCTAGAGGTGAGACGGGCGGCACAAAAACATCCTTCTTCATAAAAAATTGGTGAAATCCACTTGCATCTGGCAAGCATTTTGGACATCTGTCATTTTCAGGGGTTGTTTGAGATCTTGCTATTTTCCCAATCCTGTCAAAGAAAATTCACTAAAGCAGAATGAAACTATAGACAGTTCAAGCACTTTGTTTTTCCATGATTCATTTTACCTGGGACTGACCTGGGTTGTCCGGTAATTTTATACAGTGGTCATGTCTATACAAACAAATTGAAGTGGACATTGCATCATTAGCTGGAGGGCTTGGTTAACTATTCAGCAATATGAAGAATGGAAGCATCTTCAAATAATTTTTCCCCCAAAATAATTAGGACTCCCTTATTGTGTTGGCCACAGTAGTTAAACAAATCAACCTGTGCCGCCTCTTGTTTCGTTGGCAGTGAAGTAGCAGAACAGTGAACACTGCCAGCTTAGATTCTAAACTGTAACTCAGGAAATCTATAGAATCAACCTACCAAAAGCAGGCAGAATGAAAACAGCTTTATTGAAGAGATGGTGACAAAATGAAGCCCAAGCTTTCTAATGACTCTGAATCCCAGATGTAGCTCATTCCTATGAATGGGGAAAATTAATACATCTTTCTAGATGTCCCTAATCTTGTCCCTTGGACCAAGTGTCAGATGCGACCTGGTGGGAAAAAGATCTAAGAAGAAAAATGGCAGTGGGATAGCAGTAAGAACTTCAACACAGAGTTTACTGTCTTACCACTGCTCCATAGAGGTCGCTACATTTGGGATGGGTAAAAGAAAAGTATGACTATTCATAGTATCACCCTCTTCTGCCTGCAGCCCCTCCCCAGTGTGTCTCCCACACCAGGAGGACGAAGCCTAGGTGATATGAGTAAGAGTGAGGACCTGTGGAAGTAAGAGATATTACATTTCCTTGGGAGGCAGAAGGGAAGGCAGGGGGGAACTAAACAAACCATCCTAGGCCAAGTTTTTAGAAAATGCTGTAGAGTTTGGGAGGAGAAAGAGAAGAACATTGAGAGCAACTAACAGAGCTAAGGAAAGAGGGTTTTAGAATGTGGTGTCATGCATGCAAACTTTCTTGGGCATTTTTCAAGAGATATTAGTAAGAATTTAAATTGCTTTTCAATTATTTTTTGACTTTTGTGTTTCTTCTAACTGTAGTTCCATGCTAGGACAGGCCACCGGGAGGTTCAGCTTTACACGGATAACACAGAGAGTGGTCAAACCTCTGGCATGGATGGGGCTTAGCAGCCCCTCCCTGTTCCCCCCTCTGCATCACCCTAATGTGTAACCCAGACGCCCCAGAGCCACACCACTGCGTTCCTCCCTGGCCTCCCCACCCACAGCAGAAGCCCACATCCCAGAGCTTTCCTTCTCATCTCATTCACATCAAAATTTAGCTGTCACATTTCATATGATAAGAACTGACTTGTTAAATTGACAAATTAATGCAACAGCATCAATAACTAAAAATTGAACTGATATGCAACCCATTCTAGGCATATTGAGATACAATGCCTTACCAAGCCTCAGGTGTTTGTAATGCATGGCAGGAAACAAGTAGGTGAACCATAGCTCATTGCCTATTATAGAGAAGGTGTCAGCAAATATTTCCAGAATGAAACTATTTTGAGGCATATTTGTATGTGGTGAGTGATGCCCATTGACCCTGAATCATATCCTGCACCTAAGGGAAAGAAGGTCCCAGTGTGCAAATAGAGAAAACAGATGGATGGAGTCTTCCTTGGTGGAGCCCAGGCCCTGGAGAATTAGGCTGAGAGGGAATGCGGGGCAGCCAAGACAAACACAAAAAACCATTAAGTGCAAACAGGGCATTTCTGAATTATTTGTTTTCAAAGTCAAGGTTCCTTTTCTTGTGATTTTGGCTACTCATTGGGATATATGGCTATTCATTAGATGTCAATTTATTCCTTATTTAGTTTTGCTCTTACCTAGTCACCTGCTCCACAACTATAATTATAATTTCCAGTTACTTAGCAAAGACCACACTCCCTGGATTTATACAACCATTGAGCAATTAGAGCTGAGGCCCTATCTGTTCTATTTTCCTATTAGTTGATTCATTCATTTGTTCACTTCTCAATATATATTCAGTAGATATCTACCATATACAAAGTTTTGTGTGAAGTATTGGAAAGAAGGGATATATAATTTTACTCTACCTCTAGGTGCTTATGTTGTATAAAGTAGGATTGACATAGATGGTACAATACGAAACAGTGTGGGCCTCATGGCTATGCTAGGAATTCATCGAGAGAGGGGTCCCATGGGCTTAAGTGACAATGGACAGTTTAATGAGTTCTGGCTGGGAAAAAGTACAAAGCAAGAGCAGGTCTCAATAGGTAGAGCTGAGAGTTGGGAATAGGACATTCCAGACCTAGGTAGGGTTGGAGGTCGGGGGTGGGGGGAGAAACAAAAAGTATGCCAACATGATAATGCAAGAAATTTAGTCACTGAGTATAGGAAAGATTTAAAGTTTATAAAAACACACAGGGCAAGATACTTACTTTGAAGTTAATTTTGACTCTATACTCAGCACCTTCCTTTACCACAAAGGTTTGTCTTTTGAGGGCTGCAACATCCCCTGTAGATGAGGATTTAGAAAGAGTTTATCCTTCTCAGAAGCAGGTACACAAATTGATGAATGAAGTTTAAGCTCCAGAGCCATTTGCTGGGGCCATCAGAGGATGATGGTCCATAGGGCCCTCAATTCAAAGAGTATTTGAGATAAGTCCCTGTATACACACTTGCAACACCTGAACGCTTGCAGCTCAGTTATGACAGAAATGTGATAGACTTTCCCTGCCCCCAAGTTTCATGACAACGCTAACAATATATAAAGCATTACAAGTAATGAGTTACAAAGATGATCTTTTCTAATTGTCAATACTAAAAACAAGTTTTTATTAACCATTCTAGAGGAAAGTCTAAATTATATTTTTATTCTCTCTATTGAAAATGATATTACATATAAATGGTCAAATCAAGAGGTAATTAAAGAATATGCCCCTATCCTTCAAATAAAGAAATATGAGAAAATCATTATCTAGGAGTGTCATCTATTTGTTTTTATAGATTTGGAATCTTTGTGGTATTTTCTAGCTTTTAAAAATTTACTTGTTTTTGTTCCTTTTTATCAGTCTAAATAAATATTCACTTTTGTACTTTTGTATTTGCATTTATAATTTCATATCATTTTTCTTAGGGAAGCTCACTGAAGTTATAAAAACTTTAGGTTACATAAAACTGGGATCTGTGCCCACTATCACCACTCCTATTCAACATAGTGCTAGAAATACTAGCCAGGGCAATCAGGCAAGAGAAAAATATTATGGGTATTGAAATTGGGAAAGAGGAGGTCAAACTGTTGCTCTCTGCTGACAATATGATTTTGTACCTAGAAAACCCCAAAGATTCCACCAAGAGTCTCCTGGAATTGATAAATTTATTCAGTAAAGTCTCAGGACACAAAATCAATGTACATAAATCAGTAGCATTTCCATGTACTAATAAGAGTCAGGCCAAGAAGCAAATCAAAGACTCAATATCATTCACAATGGCTACTAAGAAAATAAAATACCTAGGAATGTACTTAATCAATGAGATGAAAGATCTCTACAAGGAGAACTACAAAACTCTGAGGAAAGAAATTGCAGAGTATATAAACAAATGGAAAAATATATCATGCTCATGGATACATAGAATCAACATTGCTATGATGTCCATACAACCCAAAGTGATTTACAAATTCAGTACAAGTTACCAAAGTCATACTTCACAGATCTAGAGAAAATAATTCTACACTTCATTTGGAACCAGAAAATATCCCACATAGCCAAGGTGATCTTAAGCAAAAAGAATAAATCTGGAGGCATCAAATTACCAGACTTCAAACCATACTACAAGGCTATAGTTACTAACCAAAACAGCATGGCACTGTCACAAAAATAGAGACATAGACCAATGAAACAGAACAGAGAACCCAGATATAAAACCATCTACCTACAACCAACTGATCTTTGACAAAACAGACAACAACATACACTGGAGGAAAGAAGCCTTATTCAATAAATGGTGCCGGTAAAATTGGATAGCCAGATGCAGAAGAATGAAACAGGACCCCTACTTCTCACAAAAATTAATTCAAGATGGATAAAAGACTTATGTCTAAGGTATGAAACCATAAGAATTCTAGAGGAAAATGTAGGAAAAATTCTTCTAGATATTGGCATAGGCTAAGAATTTATGAAAAAGACCCCAATGGCAATTGTGGCACCAACAAAAATTGGTAAATGGGATTTTATTAAACTAAAAAGCTTCTGCACAGCTAAGGAAACAATCAACAGAGGAAATCGAAAACCTACAGAATGACAGTAAGTATTTGCAAGCTACACATCTAATAAAGGGCTAATAACCAAAATTTACAAAGAACTCAAGCAAACCAGCAAGAAAAAAAACCAAACAATCATACTAAAAAGTGGGCAAAAGACATGAACAGAAGTGTCTCAAAAGAAGAAAGACAAATGGCCAATAAATATATGAAAAAATGTTCAACGTCACTAATCACCAGGGAAATGCAAATTAAAACCATAAGATATCACCTTATCCCAGTTAGAATGGCATTTATTTAAAAATCCAAAAACAGTAGATGCTGATGTAGAGTTAGAGAGAAAGGAACGCTTATACACTGATGGTAGGACTGCAAATTAGTACAACCTCTATAGAAACCAGTATGGAGATTCCTCAAAGAACTAAAATTAGACCTACCATTCAATCTTGCAATCCCACTACTGGGTATTTACCCAAAGGAAAAGAGGTCATTTTTATCAAAAAGACACCTGCATGCAAATGTTTATTGCAGCACAATTCACAATTGCAAAGATGTAGAATCAACCCAAGTGCCCATCAATTCATGAGTAGATTAACAAAATGTGCTATATGTACACCAGGGAGTACTACTCAGCCATAAAAAAATTGAATTAATACTTTTTGCCACAATTTGGATGGAACTGGAGACTATTCTCACTGAAGTATCTCAAGAATGGAAAAACAAATACCAATGTACTCACTATTAAATTGAAACTAACTGATGAGCACACATGTGCACAGAAGGAAGTAAAATTCAGTGGAAAGCAACCAGCTGGGAGGGGGGAGGAGAGGAGAGGAACAAACCAACCTAAAGGGTACTATGAACACTATTTGGGTAACAGGCACACCTGTAGCCAGAACTCAAGCATTACAAAAATGATCCATGTAACCTAAATTTGTACCCCCTTAGTATTTTGAAATTAAAAAAAAAACTGGGATCTGCTTCAAATTCCTGTACCATGGTGAGGTGGGTAATCATCCTCTGTTCTTTTCTCAATGTGCTCTCATATAATTTGATATGCAGGTGTGTGTGTGTGTGTTGCACATCTCTGTGCATGTGCTTTTTGAACACAGCTGGTACCAATATGTATATCTCTGGGATTCACCTCAGCAGCTTCTTTGTGACAGAAAACCAAATCTGGGTTTCCTCTGCTGGGAAACGGGGCAGAGACCAAGTTTTCCTTGTGATACTGTGAGGCCCTTCTGAACAGAACAGATTATCTTAGCGCTAATTCAGATCTTATGTTGCAAACCAGCGACTGTACCTGGTAGCATTACATGATTTTGCACAGGAAGAAAAGTGCTGGTGGAGAGATGCTAGAATGTGGGGGTAGATGAATTTGTGTGTGTGTCTGCTCTAATGGTTTCAGTTGTAACAGGAAGTGTGTCTTTGCAGCCTCTGACTTCCTCCCTCTGACAGAAAAGCCCATATAAGGTAAAGAGTGGATACATCCAACTACCTCGCTGCTAAGCATAGTGTTCTAGACTCGCACTTTGCTCTGTCTCACAAAAGTCCGATTCTTGAATTTGGTAACTTGTTTTTTCTTCAACTGCCTTTGATGTCCTCACTGTTCTGGTGTTCCTTTCCTCAGTCCTCTCAGATGCCATTTCCTCACCGTCCCCACCTTCCCAGTCTCTCCCCGTCTCCTCAGGACTCAAATCTCATCAAAGGGCTTGACACAAGAAGGTGAAAGAAAATGACATCTTACTTTGCACGCCTTTAGTAGGAGAAGTTGTTCATCTCATAAGAATGAGAGCTTTAAGCTAAAACAACATGTATACAGCAGTGAAATTTCTAACATTATTCAGAATTGCGTCTTGCTTTCAGGTAAATCTTACAGCTGATATAAGATCAATATTTATTTAATGTTTAGACTATGTAAAGATTACAACTCCAGAGGCACACAGCTTGTTTTCCAATATTTCCATCGGCAGTCTTTTTTACATGAATAGTAATTTCCTTACTATCATGGAGATAAATATCTGAAGTAAATACGATACAAACAAATATATCAAGTGTGTATGCCTGCACTCTCTTCAACTAAATAGAGATAGAGCGTGGACTTTTCATTAAACATGGTAAATACTGAGCACTCTGAGAGAATGATTTATAAACTGATCCCAGTATATATACCTCTGGGATTCACCTTACTGGGGTTTCCTTTTGCTGGGACAGGAGACAGAGACCAAGTTTTCCCTGTGACACTATAGGTCCCTCTGAGCAGTACAGATGCGTCCACTCACCAGTAAGGTCCATGGTGATGGGTCCTGGGGCACTCTCACAAACCAGGGTAAGCCGTGTGACAGTGACATTGGGGACTGTCGGGTCTGCAGGATTCAAAAGAAAATGTAAGCACAGGGAAGAGATATGTGTGTGTGGTGGGTGTGTGCATTCCAAGTGGAAGAGAGAGAGAATATAAGAAGAAAAGTGATCCCTCTATCTGGAGTAGAAATGGAAATGGAAGCAGCACCTTCACCATGCCTGGTCTTCATGGCCTTATAAATGACAGTGATGCTATTTCTGCTTCAGGCACTTGTATCACCACCATAATTACCAGTATCCCTGAGTGGCTATGCTAGTAAGGGACTCTGTTAGTTGGGCACTGCCCATGCATATCTTTGGGCCATGTCTTGCTCTGTCATTGTGTATGTGGAAGAGTTGAATGGTTAGGTAAGGACTGAGAAAGAGAAGAGAGAAAATGTGAGAGCTCGTGGAGGAGTGGACTACGATTCAAAGTGGTAGCCTAGAATTCTTTCTAAATCCCTCCTACCTGTTACTATTGCCTATCTCACTGCCGACTTGCATCTTACCTCCAAAGCAGGTTTAGTGATATAGTCCATAACTTTATTCAGCACATGTAAAGTGTGCCTCGCCCACTTAGCCCTGGAAGCAGTCAGTGCTCCTCCCTGCGCTCCTGCTCCTGAGTGGCTGCAGTGTCTGCCTTCTCAGGGACCCCCCATCTACTCCATCCCCCCACACACCTGCTACCACGGGGCCATCTCCCAGCAGCGTTTTCTTGTACTTGGTTAGACTTTCGTCATCTTTGTCCATCTCCTGGAGTTCTTTCAGGGACTTCTGAGGTGGAGGCTTATAATTGAGCTTGCCGTCCAGGTCATCCTCCTCCTCCTCCAGGTGTGGCTCGGGAGCCTTTTCAGTCATTTTGATCTATTTCAGAGAGGGGAGGAGGGCAGCTGATTAGCCAAAGTCAGTGGATATGTGTGCAAAGCTCTTAGCATACACAATCCCAGTGATAATGGCTTAAGGAGGCAGGCAGAGTACCTGCCGAAGGAATGGCTGACTTCCTCTGATTCATTGAATCTTTCCCTGAACAACTGTGACACCTCAAAGGTGACTCATGAGGAATCGTAGACCTTTATGGCACCTGCCTGAGGCATCTGAATGGTTCACACCCAAGACTACTAATAGCTCCTTGAGGGAGGAAACTAGGTTCAGCGTTTCTGTTGAATTCCCCATAACACTTGGATAGTTCAGGCATTTGATAAATTTTCATTGATTGATTTATTAAGTTCTATCTCTAAAGATATTCCATTCTTTTGAAATGCCACAAAGTATCAAAGGACACTTTACATTCTTTTGGACAAAATTGTAAGTAAAAGTTTGTCCTTAGCACCTTTCTATCCATCTCCCCTTTCTGGGACCCACTTCCCTTCTAGTTCCTCCCTCCCTACCCCAGGTTTGCAGTGACATTATGCTCTAACGCCTCCCCCACCCCCCTCGGCACACTCTGGTGTCTTCCTTCTTCTGGCATCATCTACACTTAATGGTTTTGTGTTAAAACATTGAGGGGAAGTCTAGTTAAATTATCCACATGTAAGTGTTAACGAATGAATAATAGCTATAAAGCGTATCTCATAGGGCATGTATAGTCACAGTTTTTCAGAGCTGAGATGAACCTTTGAAGTGGTATATTCCAACCCCTCATTTAATCACTGAGAAAACTGAGATCTGGAGGTTAAGAGAATTGCCTAAGTTCACATAGCTGGATGAGATGCAATGTCCTAACCAAGAGGAACAAATCTCTAAGGGAAGAATTTCAGGCCTGTGGCCGGCAGCCACAGGAGATAACTGCCAGGGAGATATTTGGGCAAGGAGATTATTTTCTGACTCCCCTTGGTTCCACCTGGAGGGTAACTCTCTTCCTTGCCTGTGGGTAAAGTCTTCATGGCTTCTAGGTGACACACCTATAAGGTAATATCTATCACATCTCATCCTGAGTGACTCTGCAAAGCTTTATAAAGTTCCCTGAGGATGAGGATATCTTGGGCCAAAATCAGTTATGGTTTTGAGTTTCCACGTCACTATCACTGGCAACAGGAAGAAAAATAATTTGGAAGTAAAACCAAACAAAAGCAATTTTAACAGAACCAAAATACTACAAAAGAAAAAAAAAAAAGGAAATGATATCCTTTGGCTCATCAGTCTTCTTACAGCCAAATAACAAGCCAAACATTAAAAGTGAGCCTTGACCAACTGTGAAAACAGCATTGCAATGCCGAAGTCCACTTCCTGTACAGGAAGGAAACATGCAGGCCTGTTTCTGTGGCCCCTCTTGCCTCGCCTGAAGAACCGGCACCACTCAAAGCTGAGACTCTAGAGCACAGCAGAGTAAACATAGTGACTAACTCAACTCATACTCCAAACAACACTCGGGGAAAGTGAATGAACTGGCTGGAAGAAAAAATGAAGGATGCAGTATGTGGCTGTTGTAGGTTGTGGGTAGTTTAAGGGACAATTGTTAAGGGGTAAATGAGGAACAAACGAGATGAGATTAATTTGAGGCTTGTCTGGTGACCCCAGGAGCCTAACCAGAGCCCAGGTGACCCCAGGAAGGTAAAGGCCACATAACAAACCTGCTGACAGAACATCAGGAAGGCTATTTACAGAGGGAGACATCTCAGCCCCCATGGGCGGGACTTTCTGGAAGATATCACTTGGTTCTAACAAGTCACATGCTTGAAGCCTGACCATCAGATGGTGACATTGCACCCAGTCACTCAAGGTGATTTCAGTACCCTGTATGGAATTGTAATTATGCTGCCTCAAATCTCAATTTTGAAGAGAATGAGAGAGAGAGAGAAAGAGAGAGAGAGAGAAGTGGTGGGAGGGTGGGGGAGAGAGAAAGAGATCTGGTCTAGGGCAAGATTTGTCGACTTCTAACTGTGTTGACCATTGGTGATTCCATTTATCTGTTATCGAGATCTTTATCTTCTCATTAGTAAATCTGAGATTTATGTCCGTTCTATATGTTTGATTCATTGATAACAGACTCAATATTGTTTCATAAAAATGAGCCACAAACTTATTTAAAGACATTGAACGATGGAAGATAATGTTGGCATTACTGTATGAAATTTTGTTACAGTCAAGAGGAGGGAATTCCACACTAAGATCATTTGGTCCAATAGTAGTATAAGAAAAATAGATATGAGGCCAGATGATCCAAATCTAGCTCACTCTGTAAAGCTGTTAGAAAAAGTAATAACACAGCAAACACAGGACTGGAAAAACAGTTCTCATGGAAAGCCTTTTAAAGCAAAATTAAGGCCACACTATTTGGTGAGCACCTACTCTTTACAGACACTGTGCATTAGCACATCCTGATGTTTAAGTTACCTTTCAGGGGGTGAAGCAGCTAGAAGCTGGGCAATCTCACCATCCTAAAAAGGTCCAGCTGGTTTGATTACAGTTCTTAATCTTTTTGGAGATTACAGGACTCTTTAAAAATCTGATAAACATCATGGACCCTATTCTAACAAAAAAAGGAATAAACCCATGAAATTGTGTATATAATCCAGGGGTTCATAGACCCCTGAAGTCCTTCATAGGCTTTATTGGAGTCCAAGATCTCCAGATTAGGAACATGACCTTGAAACTGTAACTTCCTGGAAACAGGAAGCAGTGAGTTGGGTGTTACAGAAGAAATTTGCTTCTCCCAGAGACTTGGCCAGATCATTGGTACAATTTAGCCTCTAGCTCAGGATCATGTCCATCCACCCAGAACATTGACTATGTAGAAGCAGAAGTTATCGGGTGACCACAAAGCCTTTTAGAGAGGCAGAGGAGCACAGGGCCATGGGGGGCAGTCCTTTAGGGGAAGAATCCTGTGGTCAATCTATTTGATTTTGGATAATTATCTCTCCACTGAACTAGGCCTCCTCATGCATGGGTTTGGGTTCTGGCTCTCCTACCAGCTAGTTGTGACCCTGGAGTGAACGTTTCAACCACTGTGGAGCTTACTTTTCTCATTTTGGGAGAAGAGGGATTAGCGGACACCATCTCTAGATGCTTTACTTTTCTAAGGGCTCTATGTATTTCTGCTGACCTGCGGTCAGGTGTCACCCAAGTTACCAGACATTCAGTTACCTTATATGACCTCTATGTATGAGAGACTATCTAGCTCTGTTTTATTATTTAAAATTTATGTGAATCCCCAAAAGATACTGCATTTTCAATTTTATTTAATTTAATTTTTTCCCAGACATAAAATCATTTTTTTCACCCAACAGCTTTTTGCATAATAAAGGATACCATAATAATAACAGCACATACTTACTGAACACTTATCATGAGCCCAAAACTGAGCAATTATGGGCTAAGTGCTTTGTGTGCATTATTACATTCAATCATGACAACATTGTGAGGTAGGCACTATTAGTTACATTTTACAAATGCAGAAACTGAATATTTCAGCTATACAAAAATTTAAAATTTCTATTCAAAATATGACCCTATCTACGGTGAAAAGAGTGTTGATATAGACTCTAAAAAGGAGATATTTACAATGCACATATTAACAAGAGATTAATATCCAGAATACATAAATGCTCCTATTAGTCAATTTTTAATACTTTATTGTATGTCTTTAAACCATAAAACAGGATATTTTGATGAACATAGTGAAAATGTTACTATAGTCAAGCAAATTAACATATCATCAACTCACATATAGTTAACTTTTTTATGGCGTAACACCACAGTACAATACTGAGTAATACTGAGTACAATAATATTGTACTCAGAGTACAATATTATTAAGTTTTGTACTACATTCTCAATTTTACGATTTATCTCTGGGTAACCTCAGATTCTCCCAAAGCTCTAGCCATAAATGGTATTTGCAGTTTGACAAAAACTTCTTAAACTATGTATGTGTGTATATTTAACCACAAACATTATTAATTTTCTTTTTTTCTCTTCTCATTTTGTGGATGCTTACTGAAGCAAGAATAGGAATTTTATGAAAATTTTCCATACCGTTTTCCAATCCTATCATCTAAAGAATAACTGATTTTATTATTGATAATATTGTAGTAGTTATTGCATATAGTGCTAAGTGCTTTCTAGAGGATTATCTCACTTAGTTCTCGCAATAACTTACTGGGCATCATCATTCTCTTTTACAGACCAGGAAACTAAAACACAGGTTAAGCAACTTGCCCAAGAAGACATATCATGGAAGGGGCAGAATTAATGTCCGAGTGCGAGTTGCCTGACTTTTAGGCACTGTACTCTGTTGCTTCATTGTCTTTATTAAGGCGTTATAATGAAATTAGAGCTTGTTAGTCATCTTGGGAATCTACTTAGGGTGCACAAACAGAGGTAAATGCTTCTCTGCAAGCTCCGCAGGGACAACTTTAACAAAGCAGGGAAGTGTAGTATAACGGTTTCGGTGCAACCCTGTTCCTGTGTTATCTTGTGCAAGTCACTTAACCTCTCTGGGCCCAGTTTCATCCTCTTCATTACATTAGAAGATCACTGAGGCCCCTCCTTAATTCAGTGACTCTAATAGTCCCTAGTTTAAAGAAGCTTGTGGAATGGGAGAGGAAAAGAGGAAGTGAAGGTGTGGTTGGGGAGAGCCCAGCTCATCAGCATAGAACCTTCTGGTTGGGCTTTTCTCACCCTCACTGAGGAACAGCTGCTCATCCACTGTTGCCCAAAGAGCAGAGTTGTTTTTTGTTTCTTTCTTTTTGACTTTGGTTCTTTACACAGGAAAAGTTAAATGGAGAATTAACAATTATATGTTTAATGAGGCTATTGTGGACTCTGTCAGGCCCCAAAGCACATATATAGCTTTCTCTCATCTACTTAAACTACTTCAATTTTCTCTATTTTCTGCTTCACAGATGCCTACACAGATTAATTTTCACAGTGGAGCCCTCACACCTCCATGCTTGCTATTCAGCAAAGCATTGCCAAGCATTAGATATGCTGAGATGGGGACTTAATCTTCTTGGGCTCAATTAAAATGCCAAATTAAATTAAGGGTTACTCACAACACACGTACACAGCATAGCACAAACCAATGTTTTTGCTTGCAAATTTGGTGAAGTTTCTAAGACACTGAAAGTGAAATACACTTGAGAATTTACACCAATCTCAGGACAGAGCACACTGATCTTGTTCATGAATGCAGTTCTAAATGAGCTGAGGGCGAGAAAAGGTGACACTCATGAGTTCAGATGAAACAAATCACCCAGGTAATTCAAAGAAAGGTGATCTTCATGTCTGAGAGAACTAGTGGACTTTGAGTCAAATGGGCCGGGGATTTAAACCCGGGCTCCCCAATTGGCTTATTACGGGACTTAAGCAAGTTACTAATCTCACTGAGCCTCGGTTTTACCAGCACTAAAGTGGGAATAATAATCGTTTTTTGTGGGGTTGAAGGATTGGAGAAAACATATGACAATTCTAGGACTACACTGGCCAAGAGTAGGTGTTTGATAAATATTTGTTCCCTTGCTCCTCACCCACCCCTGCCCTGACGCGGTGTTTTGTTGCACAGCTTCAGAGAAACTAGGTAACTGCCTCCACACCGGCTGCTTTCCCCTGGTTGAGGAATGGCTCATCGTGTCCATTCCTTCCTCCTCAAAAGTAGCTTTTGTTTCGTTGAGAAGTACGGAAGACATGAGAAGTTCTGGGAATTGTAAGGATTGTTTACAAACTGAATCAACCTTAAAATGAGACTATAACTATTATATTTCCTTTAAAAACTCCCACATAGACAATTTAATTTTAGATTTTATTTACTGCTCCCTTTCCTAGTTGAAGCCAGAGGTCACTCTGTGAACCATGAGAAATGTCAGTGGACACAGGCGCAGCCAATGGAGAGAATTCTTTCCGGCTCTAGAGACAAACACTGTGGGGACTTAACTTGTGTCCCCAAGCTGGTTCTGCTAAATGATGCTAGATTGTGCATTTAGGCACACGGGCCAGGCTGTGAGCATTAGGTAGAAGAGGCAGAGATGGGAGGGGAAGGTGGGGGACAGAGAGGGAGAGAAACAAGAGAGAGTTGAGAGAGAGAGAGGAGAAAGAGAGGGCAAAGGAGGAGGGGAAAGGAGAGAGAGGCAGACAGAGACAGAGAGAGGAAGTGGCAGTATCACAAGCAGGGGATTTCCATCAGAGAAGTCCCTATAAAGCATCAACATTCTTTGCCACTCCTGTTACCTCTGTGCCCTGCTGACCAGGATATGTCTGCCTTTCCCCAAATCTACAACCTTAGTCCGGTGAGGAACACTGAAAACTTCAAAACTGGATAAGAACCAAACCCGTGCCTGAGAGGAGACTATTTTACTAGATACAATAAACATTAAAATCGATTCAGAGGAGGGTATAAATTGCCAGAAACAGAATTCTTTAATATTTCCTTTTGCAACAGAAACAATATATGATTTCTTGCCTGTGCATTCGTGGTATATGCTTCTAACCCCCACTTTTATGCAAAGGGAGAAAGAACTCGAGGGATCTGTAAGCTTTGCAGAGTGCCCACCATGGGAAGTCACTCTGCTGGCTACTCTCGCAAGTATTATTTTAAGTAATCCTCAAAGAAAACTGGGCATCGAGGAAGCTATTACCTTCAATAACTCAATATATTCACAAAAGTTTTAACTTAGCATGAAAAGTCAGAAGTCAAAGGTAAATTTTATAACCAGTTGTGCTTAGACTATCAGACCCTTTAAGAAAGCCCAAGTGAATTTTTACCAGCTCAGACTGTGGACACAGGAGAGGAATACAACACAGAGGGATTCCGTAAGTGCTCACTGAATGGATAGATGTTGAAGTTTCAGAAGCACCATGAGACCCGTTTCTGGATATGCCAGTGTAGACTCTAATGTAGGGTCCCAGGCAGCAGTAACACTGACCCAGGAATGAGGATATTCAGAATGTGGGATTAGATAAAATTTCTTCCATGAAACATTTCCTAAAATGCTATTCTGAGGCATTGTAGCGCTATGGATTCTTTTTGGTACCAGTATGTGACTTTAGTCAAATCATTTAACACTTCCTCAGTCTTTTTGGGATTAAAACTTGAAAGTTTTTAACACTAGGCCTGACTCATAGAAGGCACTCAACGAATGTCGGTTCTCTTTTTCTATCTGCATAATTTTTACTCCCCAGGGCTTCTGTCTTCCTGCTAGCTGAAGTCTGCAATATACTGTACTCCCATCAGCTGGCCCAAACCCACAACTTTCCTTCAGAATGACTTTGCTGTCTGAGCTTCTCCTGAAAAGAGAACCTTGATGTTGCTCAGAGAATACTTCCCTAGAGACAAACTCATGCTCTCTGAAACATGGAAGCACCAAATTCCAGTCCAGGCCTGGAAATGCCAGTCGGTTTTTATTCGGCTACAACATGGTCATTTCTGATGTTTTGGATCTGTGCAACCTGGATGGAGAATGAACTGTTCTTCTCTCAAAATTCCACACATCACACCAAAGAGTAAGAGGATCTTGTTACTAAGCTTGTGCTATATCTGGTTTGGGGAGGGATATATTCTTATGAATTAAACAAAACAAAGCCAATGGCAAGATTGATGATGCCTGCTAGGGACTGGATCCTTGCTCCTTATCTTCCCCCAGCCAACAGGCCAACATAGACCTCTTCATTTCCCTTGCCTGGTCTTCCTGCAGCGAGGACCCAACACGCCAATGCTGACTTCAGTGCCCTCAGTCTTGTGTGAAGGGCGGTACCGGCCCTCCGTGTCCGAGCAGTCTGCCCTCCCCCACCTTGGATGAAGAACTGCCTGGGGTTTACCAGACCCACACCACAAGTTACCCCAGGTCTAAACTTTTAGCTACAGATGATGTTTATAAAACATGCCTGCTATGATGTTCTCTAAAAGGGAAGAAAATATTTCAGGTTACACCTAAAAGCACTTCTCCTAATGGCAGCCAAAGTTCAGACCTTGGCATTCTGAAGCCCCCCTACCCAAGTGTTCTAACTGGGCCCACTTAGATTTTTCCAGAACCTGTCTCTTTAATAAACTATTTGGCATCTTCCTTGTTTGCTTTTAGTTCTCTCAGGTGTAAAGAAGGGCTTTTTTTTTTTTTTTTTTGGCAACAACAACAATCTTTCTGCCCATTTCACTGCAGGAATTTAATACACAGCTTTTGTTAGTGGTAGAAATTGTATCAGTGTATGACTGAGGAAGAAATAACAATGTGTTCTATCCTACTTCCCCTTGAGCGCTAAGTCCCCTTATACTCTAAGACAGGATTTCATTATGCATTTCTCTGATATCCCCAGAAAATTCCTCAGTGGAAAACAGTTTAATATTTGACAGCTTTGAACCATTTTTTCCCCTCTTTTCAACCAATCTCTCTACACAGTTTGCTTAAAAACAGGAAACCACGTATCTCCACCCCAGCACAACCCACCATCCTCCAACATGGTCCATATCAGTTTGGATCTACAGTCTCTTTGCTTCAGAGCTTGGCGAGGTGCCTGCTCCTACCTTGTAGGAAACCCCTCCAGGCACTCCCCTTAGTGTCCTCACAGCCCTGCTCCAGAACATTCAGGATTTCACCTCCTGGGCTGCAGTACACCCTCCGCCCTCCCTGTTGTAGCTGTCTCCCCTGAGTCACTGCTACCCTTCCCCGCTCTGACTTCCCCTTCTCTGCAGAACTGTTCCAAGCAGCCTCTCTAGCAGTTTCTTATTACAAAGTTTCTTTTAAAGAGCTGCCCCTCTAAAAAAATAATAACTGCAGAGAGTGGCAGCCTAGTTCAGAGATTCCCTACTTTGCTCTGTGCCCACCTGAAGCCTCCCCACCCGCTTGAGGTATTTGAACTTACATTCAGTGCTTCGCGTCTCTGTCCGGGGTGCCTCTGTCTCTCAACTCTGACTTCTGTGTGCTGGCAGTTAGAACAGGAAGGAAGTTAGGGAGAAAAAAATGTTTTAAACCTACTTGAAGAGGAAACCCTGGGCTGCCTCAAATCCTGTTCCTTTGCACTGCCTATCTCTTCATCAGCCAACTTGAGCAGCAGTCTTGGCAATTAATGGCACAAGTAGGAGCATGACAGCCCATGTGACGTGGAGATGCATGAACGTGCACGCAAGAGTGTGGAGCCTATAGCCACGGGTATTATGAATAATTGTGCAGATATGTCTGAAAATCAGGTCATTTCAGTGCATCAGCCTTCTGAGGCGAGTAGCCTAAAACTAGTAGCAATGAATTCACATAGGCTTTACTTTGTACCACTAACTTCTGCTACTGTTGGGTCCCTGCCAGCTTCCTTATCAACCAGATATGTTGAAAGTTTGCTGGCAGTGACTGTGGAGTGCTAAGAAATTTTTGAATGTTAACTGCATATACTTGGTCCTAAATTTAAGTGTGTCCTTAAACAGGTTTTTGAAGTTTTATGGGTTATAATTTCAAGATGTAGCTTCGTATTGCACCACAAACAGTCAAATGTTGTTTGTTATAGTTTTTGCTGATGTTTCTTCAAAGGAAACAAACAAACTAGCTAAAGCACTGCCTTTGATGAAACCGAGAAATGCAATTACAAACTAAAGTAAAACTTCATTAATGCGTAGTCTTCTAACTCAGAATTTGTGACATTTTAACAAGTGCTAAAATTGACTTTGTACCATATTTGAGGAAATGGTTTATGAAGTAATTTAACTGGGAACGAGTTGCAGAGGCCATGTTTAAACCATTTGAGGAGGCAGTTTTTAAGCTCCTGAGCCACATTTATCCCGTACATTCCCATCGCTGGTGCCAAATATAACTGCTTATTTGGACTATTATTTCAATATTCAGTATTTACACCATATCAGTATGTTTAGGGCTGACTAATCAAGCACAAATATTTGGAGAAACTGACATTTACTTTGTTTTCACCTAAATGTACTTCATTTTCTTCTCTTCATTTTGTAAGTTGAAATTGCAGGATTTATCTTACTCTTAGAGCCAATGGAACTGACTGATGAAGAGAGTGGTGGTCATTTGGTGTGAAAAGGAGATTAATCTGGAAAAATTTAAAAAAGAAAACAGTATATGATAAAAATTAGTAAGGTGCTAAAAACCTAATACAGTTTTATTCCATAAATTTCAAAATAATATAGACAGATGATGGCCCTTGAAACAATGTATATAACTTTATTATAAATAGAAGCAAATACTAACTTGCAGAGAAGGCAGTAAATTTTGCAGCTTTGTACCTTCAAGAAGGAACATATTTATTCATTTGATAGTATTTTTTGAGCACCTCTTTTCTTCCAGGCCCTGTTCTAGGCACTGGTGTGCAGCAGTAGACAGCAACAACGTCTCTGTCGCCTTGTGGAACTTATATTCTAATGAAGAGACAGACAGGCAAAATAACTGGAACAAGGAGTGTTTACAAATCAGAAATGGTAAACTCATGATCTACATGCCGCCACCCATTTCTCATCCTAAGAGGGAACACATCATTAGTCAAACCTGACTTTTTTTCCTACTGAGTCCAGTGTATCGTCACAACTTTCCTTAACATAGTGCTTTAGACACAGACATTGGAGGGCATGGAAGCCGCCCAGAAATCTGTAAAATCAGTATGTATAGACACAGCACGTGGGTGCACGTGTGTGTGTGTGTGAGTGTGTTATTTGGGGAAGAGAGAGCATTCATAATTTTATCAAATTCTCAAAGAGATCCATGATCAAATTCTCAAAGAGATCCATGATCTCAAAAAGACTAATCATTACTAATTTAGATCCTTTACCGGGTGATTTAGCAATGGACTTTCAGTAAGTTAGAAAACATTGATCTCCTAAAATATCTTCTAACATAACACTCAGTGCAGGAGGCTACCTGAAATTGCCATTTCTTGTGTTTGTCTGCTGCAGGTCATCGTTCATGTGTATTTGTTAGCTAGGAAAACTGAGAGGAAGAGACTCCTTTAAGGAATTAAAAGGGCAGACACTCCGCTTCTAGCCTATGCTGACAAAGGTGTGTGAGACTCCCTTCCCTATAGCTCAGCTTCTGCAAATGTAGCTTCTGCAAATGTAGGAAAATGCCTGTTGTGTTCAGAGGCATGCTCTTACGCTAAGCACACTAGCATTGTAATGTCCAATCAAACCAGCATAACTTGGAAACCTGCCTAAGAATTTCCAGAAAAATGATCAAACTTTCAAGTATTCTCCAGCTTTTCCCTTCTGTTATAAGGATATAACGAAAAGGTAAATTCAGAGCAAATCTTCCATGGGGCGGTACCTTTGCTATGGAGCCCGAAAAAGTGACAAATAACTGCTGACTGTTGAGACTTCCCCTTTTTGCACAGACATATTTGTTGGAGGCTACATGTAGAGACTCTCAGAGAAGGCTCTCTGCCCTGAAAGCTGTCTGTCCTGAAGTGTGTTTAGGTAGCAGTCACAGGAGCGGGGATGGAGGGGAGAGTGGTTCAGGCAGACATCCTGGCTCTGCTTCCTACCGTCAGTGTGTCTGTGGGCCAGTGGTTTCATTTCTCCGAGCCTTAGTTTTCTCATCCGTGAAAGAGGCTTGACACTCGTCTTTAGTCTTGCTGCAATGGTTGAAACGATGTGTGACAAAGCATTACGCAGAGTTCCTACCTCTGAGTAAGTGCTCAGTAAAGGGTCCACGCTAAGAAATTCATCACTTCCACATTAAATTTTGATCCTGATCACTGTGCAGCAAATACTGGAATTACTGAAGAGAGTCATTGTCATCTGAGTGCTGATGATCAGCCTAATATCTCAACTATTACCTTCCCCTCTCTTGGAACTTACCACCACCAATCCGGGACAAATGTGATAGTTTTTTTCTGAACTCCTAGAATGTTCATGGTGTATTTATACAATACAATTTAGTATCATGATAACACTGATTTGTATTGTGAAGTGATTATTTTCTGAATTTTAGACTTATTTCTCCGCTCAAATATAAAGTTCTCAAAGAAAGGGTTGTTTGTTACATATCTTTTATTCCTTGGAGTGCCTAGCATAATACTTGACTGAATCATGGAAGAATTTGGGTAAAATCCTTCAGCAGAAATCTGTCTAAATTAGGCAGTTATGCCTGCCCTTTGCTCCCCACCCCCATCTCCCTCCTCTGGTGAGAGTGTCGCCTCAGGGTTGCCTTGGTGAGTGAGTACAGTCATGTGTCAGCAAGGGGCACTGAGACCAACTTTTCTGTTTCTTCTTTTCTCCATATAGATGACATATTGTGCTACATTATGCAGTATTTCCTAGCCTTGGCATAAAGGCTCATTTTAAAATTTAACAAACACTTAATAATTCCTGGCTATATGCCAGGATGTGTGTAAAGGTACAGAGATAAACAGGACCTTAAGTAGCTAATGATGTAATAGGGGAAGACAGAAATTAAACAACTTTAAACCTTTTTGAGAGCCTAGGAAAAGAAAATAAACATGGGGTATTTTGGGAGCACAAGTGAGATTGTTGAGGAGGACTTCTTGGAGGAAGTGACTGCAGTGCTCAGTCTCAAAGAAGAGCAGGTGTTGGGTAGTTGATGTGGGAAGGGTTGGGAATGGAAGAGAAGGTGTTTGAGGCAGAGTAGAAGCATGAGCAATAACATGGCATCCCTAAAATGGTGTGGTATGTGCAGGGAATTACAAGGAAGCAGCTCAAGGTTGCTGGAGTGTAAAATGCAAGTTGCATAAGGATGAGAAATGTGCCTGGAGCAGGGTCCAGATGACAATGGACCTCTTATGCCACTTTAATAAAGCCTTACACCTGTCGGTGATGAAGCACCATCAAGAGTAAAGGAAGGATGTGCTCAGTTTTATGTTTTACATAGTTCACTCTGATAAAGTGGTGTGGATAGAGCTGATGTGAGCAAAACTGGTTAGGCTTGAAGTAGAACACTCATAACAGAGAGAGAAAGAGGTGTTCAGATTTGAGAAATAGGTGAAATTGACACGACTTGGTGATTGGTGGGATGTGAAGGATGAGGGTGATGTTGGTGGTATCTGAGAATACAGAAGAAGGAACAGATGTATTGGGGGAATAATGATGTGAATTTGGATGTGTCAAGTACTGAGTTTGAAAAAATGGTGTCAATTCCAGAGGGTAATTTCTTGCAGACAGTGAGATATATGCCTGGATTTCAACCCTAACCTAAAGATCTGTATGTTATCAGGCTACAGATGGTAGCCTAAGCCAGGCTACCCAGAGCATACTGTGTGTGCCAGCAGGTCAGCATCACCCAGGAACTTGGTGGAAATGCCAAGTTTCAGGTCAGATCTACTATACCAGAATCTCTGGGGTTGGACCCACAAATCCATTTCTAAAAGTTCTGCAAGTAAATTACAAAATTTGAGAAACACTGGTTTAAACCATGGATCACCCAGAGAGGGTGTAGAAAGAGAAGGTGGCCAAGTGCTGGGAAACACTACTAGTCCCACATTCAGTGTAGGATTTGCTGACTACTTCTCACCTCCTCCTCTGTTAGCACCCAAGCACTACCATCATCGTGCCTCTGCTACTCTGTTCTTTTTTTTTTTTTTTTTTTTGTAGATAGAGTCTCATTTTGTTGCCTAGGCTAGAATACAGTGGTGTCAGCCTAGTTCACAGCAAACTCAAACTCCTGGGCTCAAGTGACTCTCCTGCCTCAGCCTCCCAAGTTTCTGGTACTACAGGCATGCGCCACCATGCCCCCCGGCTAATTTTTTTCTGTTTTGTAGAGATAGGGTCTCACTCTTGCTCAGACTGGTCTCAGACTCCTGAACTCAAGTGATCCTCCTGCCTCAGCCTCCCAGAGTGCTAGGATTACAGGCGTGAGCCACTGCGCCCAGCCCCTGCTGGACTTTCACAACAGCCTCCTATGTTTTCTATTTCCATACTAGCCTTTCTACCATGACTCTTCTGACAGCAGCCACAGTGAAAAGCACACTCATGATCACATTATCCTGTGGCTTTCAGTCTTTGAGGGACCTTTCATCCATTTAGAATAAAGCGGAAGTTGTTACAATACTGTGGCCCACAGTTTGGCTCACTGTGGTGGCCAGCCTCCAAGACAACACCTCCATCATATCTTATCAAGGCTGGTCTGTGTAACCAATCAAATATGGCAGAAATGATGGCATGTCACTTCAGAAGCTACATTATAGAAGATATTGTGCCTTTTCTCTTAGATCACTCATTCTGTGGAAAGCTAGGTGCCACATCACAAGGATACTCAAGCCCCCTGTGGGGTGGTCCCCGTGGTGAGGCTCTGAGCCTTTCTGCCAATAGCCGTATGAGTGAGCCATCTTGGAAGTGGGTCTTCCTGCTCCAGATAACCACAGCTGACAGCTTGACTGTAACCTCATGGAAAACCCTGAACAAGAACCACCTAGTATGCTGCTCCTGGATCGGCTCTCAGGAACTATGTGAGGCAACAAACATTTATTGTCATAAGGTGCTAAATTTGTGTAATGCAGCACTGGAAAACTAGAAAACTTTTGTAATGCAGCACTTGTGATACGGCCCCTTGCAATTCTCCAGGCTCATCTCCTAACGCTTAGCCATTGTTTAATCCGTTCCAGGACGCTGGCCCCCTTGCTAATCCTGTTGTGAGAAGCAAGTTCGCATATTAGGGGTTATTCTCTCTGCAGGAATGCTATTCCTCCAGATAGTCATACCTGCTTCATTTTCCTTCCTTCTTTATTCAGGTCTCTGCTCAAACATCAATCCCTCAGAGAGGTCTTCTCTAACATCAGACCTAAAATAGTGCCTCTATCCCATCATCCTACTTTGCTTTTATTTATAGCATGTAACACCTCTGGACATATTTTCTACGTATTTGTTTTCCTGTTTCTTATCCATGTCTCCACACAATGTGAGCTCTGCAAGGTCAGGGATCTTGTTATAGTCACTGCTGTATCCCAGAGACTAGACACTGCCTAAACACATAGTAGACTATCAATAAATACCTGTGCAGTGAAAGAAAAAGGCTATGAAACTGGGAAGCATCAATGTTTAGGGACGATGAAGTAAAAGATGCCCACAAAGGAAGCAGAGGGGGAACAGCTTGAGAAAACTGGGCAAGTACAAGGAGAATGGGAATAGTTGCATCTGCTGACTCGGGTCACCCGTATTTCAGTTTCAAACAAATATTTATTTGATTGCTACTGTGCTCGAGTTACTGCACCTCCTTCTTATGGATTTTAGAACAGCAAATTTAACTTTATATTTTGAAATAATTATAGGTTTACAACTTTAAGAAATTGTAAAAAAATGTTCACCCAGGATCCCCTCCAGTGTCAACATCTTGCTTAGCTATGTACAGTATCAGCACAGGAAACTGACACTGGCACAATTCACAGGGCTTGCTCAGATTTCTCCAGTTATATATGCACTCGTGTGTGTGTGTGTGTGTGTGTGTGTGTGTGTGTGTGTGTGTAGTTCTATGCAATTTTATTGTATGTGAAGCTTCTTGTAACTACCACCATGAGCAAAATGCAGAACTCTACCATTGCACAATGTTCGTTCTGCCCTTTTATAGCCACACTCACCTCCTCCCACACCCATCCCTAGCCCCTGATGACCACTAAACTGTTCTCCATCTCTACAGTATTTTAGTTTCAAGAATATTATATAAATGGAATTATACATACTTTTATAATTGGCTTTTTTTCATTTAGCATAATTCCCTTGAGAGTCATCCAAGTTGTGTGTTATCTATATTTTATGACTGAGCAGTATTTCATGGTACAAATGTACCACAGTTTGTGTAACTACTCACCCACTGTAGGAAATTTGGATACTTTCCATTTAGGGGCTAGTGTGAATAAAGCTACTGTAATATAAACATTTGTGTACAAGTTTCTGAGTAAGCCTAAGTTTTTATTTTCCCTGGACAAATATCAAAGAGTGTAATTGCTAGATTGCATGATAAATCCATGTTTGGTTTCAGAAAATCTTGCCAAACTGATTTCCACAGTGGCTGTACCATTTTACACTCTTTCCCACAATGCATGAGTGATCCAGTTTCTCCATATCTTTGCAATCATTTAGTGTTATCATTTTTTAAGCTATTTTCATAGATGTGTGATAATGTCTTGTGGTTTTAGTTTGCATTTCTCTAATGAATGATTATGATGGACATCTTTTTGTGTGCTTATGATCTATGTATCCTCCTCAGTGAAATGTGTATTCATGTTTTTTGTTCACTTTCTAATTGGATTAATTGCTCCTTTAATATTGAGTTCTTCATGTTTTCCAGATACAAGTCCCTTCTGGGGTATGTGATATCCAAATATTGTCTCCCAGTATGTAATTTGTCTTTTAATTTCCCCATCAGGGGTTTTCACAGTAATCATTTTAATTTTAGTTAGGTCAAATTTATTAATTTTTCCTGTTTTGGATTATATTTTCACTTGCAAATGTAAGACCTTTCCACTTAGTCCAAGGCCCGGAAGATTTTCTTCTGTATTTTTTTTTATTAAAATTTTATAGCTTTACATTTTATATTTTAGTCTGTGATCCATTTGAGTTAATTTTTTTACTGGGTCTGAGGTTTTGTTGCCTAAATGCATATGGTGTGAGGTTTAAGTTAGGATTCTTCCTCTTTCTTCTTTCTGGTCTATGTGTATAGAGGAAATGTTCCTGCTCCAGCACCATTTGGGCATATTTTTGTAGGTCTATGTCTGGGTTCTCTACTCTATATCTGTGTTCATTGATCTGCAGGTCTTCATAGATTCTCTTTACGGAATCTTATTCTCATGAGGGTTTCTAGTTTTCCTATTCCTAGTTTGCTGAGAGTTTTTTTTTTTTAATCATTAATGAGTTCTGGGTTTTGTCAAATACTTTTACTTCATCAATAGATATGATCATATGATTTTTCTTCTTTAGCCCATTGATATGGTAGATTATGTTGATTGATTTTTGAATATCCAATAAGCCTTGCAAAACTGGAACAAATCCCACTTGATCATAGTGTATTATTCTTTCTATGCATTGATGTATTTCATTTGATAACATTTTGTTAAGGAGTTTTGCATCTAAATTCATAAAAGATATAAGTCTCTATTTTTTCTTTTTTACTGTCTTTGGCTTTGGTATCAGGGTAAAATAGGCCTCATGAAATGAGTTGGGAGGTGTTCTCTCTTCTCTGTTTTCTGGAAGAGAATATTGCATTTCTAATTAATAAGTTTTTTTTTTAAGATTAATAATGTTGTTCTGGAGAATCAAGACATAAGATATTAAGGGAAAAAGGGGCCAGGTTTGTGCATTTCTCCTTCACATTTAGTGTGTTCCTCTCTGGAGTCCACTGTGCATTAGTCAGAGTGGGAAGTTCAGTCTAAGAGATTCCAAATGTGTAGGAAATGTGACTTTAATTTGCCTTCCCACTCACTGGTATTTTAAGAAGCACTAAAGAAAGATTAGAGATTAGCACTTGCGTAAGCAGCTTAAAGGACAGCTAAATTTTTAATTACTTTCTAATTACTTAGTACCTGCACTTTAAGTACTTTCCTATATATAATTAATAATACTTTCCCATCTGTCAGAAGGGATCAAGAACCAAAAATTATAGAGCTATGGAATACAGATTTTTTACAAAGCGTTTTATTATATTTAGTTTTAAAATTTGCATACAGTAGAGTTTACTCCTTGTGATGTACATGTGAGTTTTGACAAGTGCATAGGGTTATGTATCTACCATGATGATCAAGATGCCAAATAGTTTCATCATCACTCAAAAATCTCTTGTGTTTTTTCTTTGAAGTCAACTTCTCCCCTCAGCCACAACTCCTGGTAAACCAATGATCTGTTTTCCAACCCTGTAGTTTTGCCTTTCCAGAATATCATAAATGGAATCAGGCAGCATAGAGCTTTTTGACTTTAAATTTTTTCACTTAGTAAAATGTTTCTGTGATTTATTTATGCCATTGCATCTATCAGTAGTGAGGCTCCTTCTAGCTTTATTTCTTTCTGTGAAATCTTAACAGTATCCAACACACTTAAAGTTGTTTTGGAGGAATTCCCTGGTGATTGGTCACATTGCTTAGAGCCATATAGCCTCCGCTACAGGGTTGATAAGATCAGACAGAAACTGATTGCTAGACTAGACAATGACCAGTGACGTTACCTGGCAAAAGAGCTGTATCCAACAGAGGCAATGGCAGTGGCTGCTGCCTGGGACAGCCCACTGGGTCTCAGTAGCAGCAGGAGTGGTAGAGACAGAGTTAGAAAGAGCAGAACTTGAAACAGGGAGCAATGGCTACATCCCCTGAAGATACAAGGTGATGATCATATCCTTAGAACTTCATAGCATCTTGAACAATGTTTCATTCTCCATTGAGCCTTGCTGAGGGTGGTTGATTACCTTATCTTCCATGTTCCCCTTAATATATCATACTTTTTCTCTTTTTATTATTCTTTTCAGACATTCCAAAATTCCTTCTTTTATCGTTTATTCTCTGTTTCAAGAATTTTCTTTAGTCATTCTTTTAGGGTAGGTCTTCTGGTTACAGATTCTTTTAGTCTTCCTTTGAGGATATCTTTTTTTCTCCTTCATTCCTGAAGAATAATTTCACTTTATATAGAATTCAAGGTTGACAGTTCTTTTCTTTCAGGACTTGAAAAATGTGCTATATCCTTCTATTCCCTGAGGTTTCTGATGAGAAACCTACTGTCAGCTGAATTGTTTTTCTCCTATACATAGTGTTCTTTCTCCTTCACTGCTTCCCAATTTTTTTCTTTGTCTTTAATTTTCTGAAGTTTGGTTATCATGTATTTGGGCATAGATTTCCTTGAGGGTATTGCATTGGAGTTTGCTACCTTCCTGATGCTATATATTTATGTGTCTCACTAAATTTGGGAAATTTTCGGCCATTATTTCTTCAAGTACTTTTTTTAGCCCCACCTTTTTCTCCTTTCCTGGGATACTGCTGACACGAATGTTAGGTCTTTTAGTCTCATAGGTCTCTGAGGTTCTCTTGATTTTTTAAATCTATTTTCTCTCTTTTGTTCAGATGGAATAATTTCTATAGTTCTGTCTTCAGGCTCACTGATTCTTCTTTTCTCTCCATTTTGTTGTTGAACCCATCCATGGATATTTTTATGTTTGTTATTATATGTTTCAGTTCTAAAATCTTAATTTCATTCTTTTTTAGACATTTAATTATTGATGAATGGAGGCAAAAATTCAGATTTCCCACTTGGGCTTCTCTGACACCACTCCGGTAGGGAGGAGAAGGCCTCATTATCCCTGGCTGGAGATGAAAGCTCAGGATCCCAGTGTGGCTTTCTCTGCCACTACCCAGGTGGGGTAGGAGAGGGTCACCTCATTAGAGTTGGGCCAGGATGAAAGTCTTGGCTCCGTACTAAGCCTTTGCTGAGTTGGGCCAAGTTTATTTTTCCTGTGATGTTGGGATGGAATAGGGCGATTTTTGTTTAAATGTTCTCTGTTTTGCTAGGTTGCACATTTCCTCGTCATTTGTCTAGAGAGAGAAGGCTTTTGAGGAGGATTTTTTTTTCACTCCTCCTGGTGGTTTGGGGTTGCTACCTTTTCCTATATTCACTTCAGGATATATAAAACAAAGAAACAAAAAATCCAGGGAACTTATTGCCATATTGTTCCTTGGGTCCTAGGATCCCTTTTTGGTATGCCTTCTTCTCGCAAATTTTAGAACATTCTATGTTTGTTTCATGTATAGTATCCAGTATTTTTAGCTATCCTTCTCAGGATGCATGGGAAGAAGTGTGTCTATCCCATCTTGGTCAAGAACCAGAAGCAATGCAGATTTTTAAGTCTTTAAAGCAATTTAAGAATTTTCTAATTCTAAACCCCTGAGAGCCATATTAGAATAACTTCAGGGGAATTTTTTCAAACTATACACTTAGACTTTCCCCATGCTCCTAACCTCTCACTCTCCATTCTCCTGGGTCTCCCTTGGAGGGAGCAGGATTGTGGTACAACTTCCCCTTCCCCAACAATGAGAATAAATGGATTACAAATCCTGTTACTGAAGAATATAGATTATTTTTCTCAAGTGTGTTGAGATGAAAAAAAATTGAGAACCTTGGCACCCTACGTCACTCATTTTACAGATGAGGAAACTGAGACTCAGAGAGGTGACAGTCTTGTCACGTAGTGGAGAAGTGGCAAATCCAAGCCTGCCTGTGGATCTAGAATAGTACTTCTAAAACATTCATGTGCAAACAACGAACCTCGGACCTTGTTAAAATGCAGATTCTGATTCGGTTAGTCTGGAGCGGGGTCTGAGATCCTGCATGTTTAACAAGTGCACAGGTGGTGTTTCTGCTGCACTTTCCACTGCCCTGATGAACTGCAGTCTTTCACCATGAAAACGGCAAATGTGTGAGTGCTTGACAGATAAGCACCTAAACATTCACATGCCTGGTATGTAGGCGTAGAGGAAGATGCGGCTGGTAACGGAGATACGGAGCAGAGAGTGAAGGGACCCCTTGAGAGAACAAACACTTTGCTGGATTCGCAAAGTATATGCTGCCTTCGAAACTCGTCTAATTTTGATAAGGACCATGGGAAAGCATATAAACAACTCGAAAGCTGTTTAGTCGCTCGTGTAATCTGCTTGGGGCTTCAGGTTAAGGATCTTTCCCTGTATAAGAAGGATAAATTGACCTTTTTCTCTATAATCTTATGGAGTGCAGTCCTCTGATAAGGAACGATTTGGGGAAGGCATACTGCAATTCACTGAGAGGGCCTGAAAGTGACCAGACAACAGGCATCTTGGTCCATGTCTGCTTTGCTGTGGTGCATGATAGACAGACAGTTGACTATGCAAGGTGTTCCAGGACTGGGCCTTGTTCCTGGCTCCATTATTAACCTTATTTGCCGTCTTAAATAAGTCACTTAATTTCTCTATGACAAATTTGTCAAAAGAGTTTAATGATACTGGTATATGGACTAAGTTCTATTTAAAATAGTATAAAGTGATATGCAAATTAATGCTAGTGGTCCAATGCAACTGGAGACTTGAACCAAGTCTTCCAATCAAGTGTCTCAGTGAATTGGATTGTAACCTGGACCCCACACCCTGAAACCTTTGGGGATGTAAGTTTCAATTCTCAAATAAATGTCATCAGTTAACAACTCCTAGCTATCACTTGGGCCCTTTCTCCGTCAAATATCATTCTTGACTCTGAGGTTCCATCGCTCTGAGGAAGGACAGGCAATACTAGTTAGGGAGAGATGCCGTGTGTTTCCCAGTGTCCCTGCTCACACGATCAACGTGCCCACTGCAGCAGGAGGCTCTGTGGTTCATTCTCCTTTCCAGTTATCTAGAGCCCATAACAATCATGTCACTGTGTGTGTGTGTGTGTGTGTGTGTGTGTGTGTGTGTGTGTGAGACTGTATGCATGGGTGTATGTGTGTGTGTCAGGGAAAGGGAAGAAATGGGGATAGCAAGAACTAAAGGGATGGAGAAGGACAGCTGATACTGAATCACAAACTGAAATCTGCCCATAGATAGCAACACTGGGTGTGTTTGTGAATTTACTACCTGTTTATTGACTGGAGAGAGCCCAGGCCAGTGTTGTCAGAGTATCTATTATCAGAAGACTCCTAAGCCTGTCCCAGACTCACCCCATCTTCTTCCAACTTCTTAGTTCCTGGGTTGGTGTTCTAAGCTTATGACGGCGGGATTAGGTAGCATGAGGGTATTACAGAGAGTTAAGTCAGGGTGCAAAGATCCTCTCATCTATTGCAAAGAAGGCAACTGGACAGCTTACAGCAACAATATTCAGCTCCGTTTTCTCAACTTCTGGTGAGTTTGAGCAGGATATAATTAAAGGGTGTTGGAAGGTTGATCTGGCTCTAAAACCAAAAAATGGAAGAAGCAAGCAAGCTGGACCTATGGGCCTGGGCTAGGGCTGGGCGTGAAAATGGGAAAGAACATGAAGGAGACACACCCAAACCTTGAAATGCCATGTGACAAGCTAATAAGTGAAACTTGATTATTACAAGGTCACTGCAAACCTTGATGACTGAATTAGTTTAGAAGGAACCCCAAACTGACCCTCTCTGTGTGTGGCTCCACAGCAGTTTTCTGGGAAAGGAGGGATCTGGGGCACTGAACAACCACACGGCAAACAGTTCTTTGCTCTCAGGATGTGCTTGAAGCCTTGGCGCAGGCTCTAGGAGGCTGATGTGAGTGTGAGGGTGAGCAGAAAGCGGGTGGCAATGAGCATGAGAATGACCGCAGGGCAGTGTGGGCGGCTCAGCCTCCTCCCTTTGAGGTTAAAGTGTTTGTTTGTTCCATTCTGAAGCAAGGTACTTGCTGGATTTTTGTTTTTGTTTTTTTATGGCTTTGGTTTGGGTCTTGCTTGGCTCTCCAAGTTACTGATTCTCTCTGCCCCAGCAGCACCCTGGGTGACATTTGTGGGTCCAACCCTACGGTTAGAGGAAAGAATACTCCCCTCCTATCTCCCTCCACCCTCTTTCTTAGTCCATCAATAATAGCCTTGTCTGTCTGTATCTTTGCTGAGAAAAAGGGAACTGGAAGTCTAGAGTGATCAGCTAGAGAGACTGTTTCAAGAACCTTCTGAAGTTGCTCTTTCTTAGCTGGAATTTATGGCGGATCATCCTCTGGAGCTTTATACAGCTGAGCTTTGCTGCCTTGGGTCTAAGTTGACATTAACCCCAGTTCCCTGCAAAACTATGCCTTGAGATATTCCTTTGGTGCATCCGCTTCTTTCTGCAGAACAGTTTGTAATCTTCAAAAAGGGAAGGCTAACATTGCTTTAAAAATGGGAGAACATTCTGCCTCACAGAGGAAAGAATTATTTGACCCTTTTGGAGGGAAAAATATGAAACCTTCTCTTATAGCTAAGATCAAGTCTGATACTAGATTTAGGATTATTCAGCTTCAAGATGCCCTTTTCATTTCTAGGAAAGCATGGTCAGGGATGAGTTCAGGCTTTGGTGATATCTGTGGACAACAGGACTATGCCTCCATGGCAGGAAAGGGTTGTATTTCTGTTGTTCTTCCCAAAGGTTTTGCAGAGAGAACTGGAGGGTAAATCTATGACAGAAACTCTGTAGGGATTGGTTGACTGTTCTAGCTACCTACCATATGCAAACCCTAGGGACCATGAGGATCCAGGGATTAACCTGGTGACTGTTACGTAACTCTTTCTAAGGAGTATTCTTTTATATAATGTATCAAACCTAGAATTAGACATGAGCACTATCTAAGCCCAGAGGTCTAACTTCCAAATTATACAGACATGCAGAAGAAGCAGCTTGCAAGACAAAAGGGGAAGTGTAATCAGGAAGTCAAGTGTGATTTTTAAATTTTGGGGGGCTGCTGTTAGCTGTGCCAGAGGAATTCAAAGAAGGCTTCTTAAGACAGAATTTTAAAACTAGAAGTAAGTTAGTAGTTGGGGTATTTGAGGGAAGTAGAGGATTTCCTAGCAAGTGCTGATAACAGTTGCCTCTTTGGTGCATGATGAGGGCTCTAGAGGGAGGGGGTGGCCCAAGAGAAGGGGGTACAGAGGCCAGGTGAGCATGTGTCATAACCATAGATTTGTTCACATGGCTTCCTTGACTCCCAGAATGTCCATTGTATACTAACTTTTCTTTGAGCACTTCGTATCGGTCACTCTACTTATATCATCTCCTTTAATTTTCCCCATAACCCTAAAAGGAAGGTATTATTTGACTCATTTTATAGGTGGAATGAGGCCCACAGAGGGTTATGCAATTTTTCCAAGGTCACATAGCCAGTTTTGTGGAGCAGGAATTTGAAACTACCTCTATTTGATTCTAAAGAGCATGCTCTACGCTGGGTAACCCCCAAAGGGTAATATGACCGAGTAGGATCACCTTAGGCCCTTATCTTGTAGAACTCTGGATCCAGCATGATAGGATCCTAGTTAGGGTTGCCAGATAAAATAGAGGATGCCCAGTTAAATTTGAATTCCAGAAAAACAACAAATGATTTTTTAGTAAAAGTAGACAGACTTTGTTCAGTAAAACAAATGATTATTTTTTAGTATATGTACATATCAGGAAATACGTGGGATATACTTTTACTAAAAAATCATTTATTGTTTTTCTGGAATTCAAATTTAACTGGGTGCCTTGCTTTGTTTTTTTTTTTTTGCTAACTCTGGTAATCCCAATCTGAGTAGGCTTTCCAAATGAGAGAAAAGAAAGTTCATGGTATTTTACTACTTGGAAAAAACTGGAGAGTCAAAAATACTTGCTCCAAGAGAAGCCTGCTCTGTGGCTTTGGCAGAGCCAGCATGTGTCGGTCACAGGTGGTCCATGCTGAACAGAATGCACCTTCTGGCTGCCCACCACCGATTCCCGCAGTCCCAACCACACTGGGGAGAAGCACAAACCTTGCCTGTTGACCAGGACTAGAGAGGGCCCACAGCACAAGAATTGAATTCAGTGAGCAGAAAAGCCAGCAGGGAGTTTCCTAAAGCCACTGAGGACTTTGTGAGGTAAAGACCAGCTAGTGGCTTCTCTGTGGTCTGATGGAGAAGTCATGGGGTCAGGATCTCATGACTCAAGATTCAGGGTATTCATTCAATGTCTTCCTTAAGTTAGTCACTCATTCAACAAATATAATATATATGGCACAGCTACTATGTGCCGGGCACTGTCGTAGTTTCTAAGACTACAGAAATAAACAGAAACTGAAAAAGTAGCCTCATAAAGTATATTCCAGCAGGGGATAAAGGCAAGGTTCACAGCATGGGCAGGGGATCTAGGGTCCTGGCTTGGCTCACTGTCCCTGGTACCAGCTCACAAAGTAGCCAATGCATTTCTATCAACCAAATTGAGGACTGGAAGGAGAGAACGAAGATAGTAATTGGGGAAAAGAAAAGAAGGAAAAAATATCTTGGAGGAAAGGATAATGACTTAAACCTTATTTTCAAAGAAATAAAAATTATAAACTCTAAGTTATACAATATAAGACTTGAGAGATGAGCAGTGTGGCAGGAACAGAGAGCAATGGTTAGCATGTGCCAAAGGCTGTCAGGGGGGATTGCAGCTAAGAACCTTAGCAAAAATCTAAGCTAATGGGTGGAATGAGGAATCCTGTGCAACCAAAGCTCCCAGGCACCAGATTATAGAAGGGGTTGGTGCAGGGTAAGAGGTTAAAGCTATTTGAAAGTTCTTTGGAGCTTCTCAGATTCTTCCTTCTGAACATTTTGTCAATTGTTGTACAAGAAAAGGAGAAAGGAAAGCAATGTCATCCTAAAGCTTAGCACATTTATCTTTTAAATTTATCTGGTCAATAATATTCTTTGATTTGTGTTTGAAGAGTGGCAACATACATTTCTGTAGCCAAAATAAAGTCTGGCTGCGGTCTGATGGAGAAGACCATACTGGATAGGCCCATGATTTAGATAAAAGAAAATGTTGGAGATTTGTGAGAAACGTGTGGCTGAAGAACATTATGTCTGGATGTGGAGTCAAAGCACAAACTTATTACTTAATCTCTCTGCATTAACTTCTGTGTGTGTGTGTGTTTGTGTGTGTGTGTGTGTTAGGATGTGTTGAATATATTCAGGGGTGTTGGTGTCCCTAGTTCAGTGCTCCTCCTGTCCAGACAACCACACTGTCACCCTCCAGAACTAAGAGAAAAATCTCTGCATCATGTGAAGAAGATTAAACAAAATAATGACTGTACATGAACAGTGCCTATTTTAAAATGCTCAGCAAACATTTAGAGTCAGGTTATTTTGTAGCTGGATGGAAGACTATACAAAGCTTACAGAATCTATAAGTCATCTAAAGGACTGTAAATATCATTGAGTTCATTTTTCTGCCCTTATGAATGGTAGCACTGATGATCACAAAGGGGAAGTTCACCATTATGATAATGCTAGGGGTGGATTTATTGGAACAACAGATCTACCTAGATTTCACAGTTTGCACCCCACTACTTTGAATGCCTCTATCGATTTATACCATATTTTCTTAAAGATCCCTATCCCTTCAGAAGATGATAACTTCTCTGCTTCTGTGTCGACACAAAATACTGAGCTTCTTTATCAAAGTACTTTTCTTCCCCAGTCTACAGTAAAGATCTAATAATCACCAATGGTCCCTGTGCCTTGAAGGGTCTTCTTTTTCTCTCTCATTGTCTAAGGAGCCTGAAAGGGAAACATCTGCTACCCAAGGACTGTCAAGATGAGTGACAGCGCTGCTTTGGTTCCTCCAGCTTCAAGCCAGGGTCCTACCACCCCACGCAAAGGCCCCCCCAAGTTCAAGCAGAGGCAGACTCGCCAATTCAAGAGTAAACCTCCCAAGAAAGGTGTGAAAGGGTAAGATCAAAATGAAAAAGAAAACTTTCTATTATTTTTTTCCCACAAGGCTGCTTTTGTTTTGAGAAATTAACGCTCGCAATATTAAATAGACTTACAAAAATTTCAACCCCGTCCTCTATTTTCCTTTCTAACTTAATCTTTGCTGAATTGTGTCTTTAGTACTGGAATCTTTTCCCTCTCAACTCCCAGACCTATGCTCAAATTTAACATGGCAAATTGAGGCTTTTACAATAACCTTTGACTTGGCCTTCCAGACTTTTCTTGACCACTCCTCTTCATTGGCATTCATTAGACTTTAATCTGGGATACCAAACTACTGGCCATTTCTATAAAACAGTTTATTTTTGTGGCTTCAAATTTTATTTCCTTAGTTCTTCATTTTTTTCTTCCTCTTCTTGGCAAAATCCTATTCATTTTTCAATACACAACTTAATTTCTTTCTGAATCCACTACTGATTGTCTTTAGCAAGCTTTATCATAACCTTCATGTTTGCATTTTACATATTTAGGTGCCATAACTTACTTTATATTATGTCTATTTATTTACATCTGTTCCCTGAGACTAAGACCACCCAGAGAGAATTTGTCTGTTTTTTTTTCCTTAACTCTCAGTGCCTAACACAATGCCTGGTATGTAGTAGATACTTAGTTAATGGTTTTGAATAAATAAACAAATGGATGAATTAATCATATTAATCATTTTAATGCCTTTCATATTGGTTTCTCATTTCAATTTTTATTTTAAAAAGTGAAGCTTGAATAAATTGTCCCACTGATAATTCTAATTCTGGCTTTCAATTGTCTTAGGCTAAGTTCCCACGGGGGAGAAATATCTCTCCACTGGGATACACTAAAACCTACCTGAGTGACTTTTTATTTGCTCCAGCTCAATGTAAACAAATGCAGTTTCTCAAATACAAAGACTTCAACTTTTTATTTTTTCCCCTTTAAGTCAAGAAACTCTTTATGAGAGTAACTCCAGGATCCTTTTGCTCTGGTCTCAGCTGATTTCTCTTTTATTTTTTTCCATAGGTTTGGAGATGACATTCCAGGCATGGAGGGGCTAGGAACAGGTGAGCTACCCACAGATTCAAGTGAAACTTCGCACTTGGAGTTCCACCTTTTTATACACTTCAGGCCTCAAGGGGCCCTTGAAAGTTATAAGAAATACCTAAGGCAGTAGATCCTCTGAAGCCATAAGAATGTGCAGATTTAATTGTGTTGCCAAGATGCAAAAACCCTAAAAGATATCAGAGTAGGCCCAAAGTTTAATGAATCCTCTTGTTTTGTTAAACAATCTTTAAGGGCACGTAATAATGAGTTATAGACTTTATGGTAGAAAAATTCCCAGAGTTTGTCTAGCCCAACTTTACTTTTTTAGGAGAGCAGTCTGAAACATAGAGTCATTGACAATCTGAGGCCACGGAGTGAGCTATTGCAAATAATGCTGGGATCTGGAGATCTCTCCACTCTGCCAGGAAAACCACTCCCTTACCAGCTTCCTCTATTTACACATTCTCCTGCACCCAGAACAGGGTCCTACACATGGAATGCTTGCAACATAATTTTTTTAATTGGCTACAATATTTTTATTTATCAGATAGTGAATGCAATTACTAGATATTGTTTTTTTAAAAAAATAATAGACTTTATTTCTTAGGGAAGTTTAAGATTTACAGGAAAATTAAGCAGAAAGTACAGAGTTCCCACAAATCCTCCCTACCACCTCCCTCCCCTTGTACATAGTTTCTTTTACTTATGAACATCTTGCATTAGTGTGGTTCATATGTTACATTTGATGAACCAGTATTGATACATTATTATTCTTTTGATGAAAATCCGTAGCTTACATTAGGGTTAATTCTTTGTGTTGTGTATATAGTTCTAAGGGTTTTGATAAACGCGTGCCATATATCTACTGTTATAGTACCATACAGAATGGTTTCACTGCCCTAAAAAATGCCCTGTGCTCCACATGGCTATCCTTCCCTCCCCCCAAACCCCTGACAGCCACTAATCTTTTTACTGTCTCTATAGTTTTACCTCTTCTTGAATGCCATATAGTTAGAATCATACAGTATAAAGCTTTTTCCAGACTGGCTTCTTTTACTTAACCATATTTATTTAAGGTTTCTCCATGTCTTTACGTGGCTTGATAGCTCATTTTTTTTTTATCGTTGAATAATATTCCACTGTAGGGATGTACCACACTTTGTCTATCCTATCGAAGGAGATCCTGGTTGGTTGCTTCCAGGTTTTGTCAATAATGAGTAGAGCTGTTATAAATATTTGTGGGCAGGCTTTTGTGTGGACATAAGTTTTCAACTCATTCAACACACTTGTGATAAATGGTGGCACGCATAGCAATCAGTGTCCTTACCAGCCAGTCCTCAATGTATCTGCTTTTTGCAGTCAAATGCCACTCCTGGGATCTCAGGTAAATTTTCTAGCCATCTTACAAAGATCATTTGCCATTCTGCTAGATCAGCTACTTCTGTATTTTGGCTAGGTGCATACAAGACTAGCAAATTTGCCTTAGGCTCTGGAAGATATACCTGACTCTGCCAGCATATTTGGAATAATGTCAAGAGGTTTAAACTGAGGTCTTTGACCTGGTTCTAGTCCGATCGCTACAACCGTGTGATTAGTTTGCTAGTTGTTTCATCTCTCTGGGTGTTATCCAGCTTCTCTGCTATTCTAGGGTAATAACATCTTATTGTTTGAAATAAAGAGGCTGGATTAGATGATGCCTTCAGATAGCTTCCCCATAAGCAATTGGATAAAGGCATTTCAAAATGTAAAGGAACTGAAGCGCAAGCACAGAATCCCAAGGAATCCATCTGGCTTGGCAGGAAGGAAGACTGTAGATGCCCCTAACTTAGGGATTCAAAGCACTGCTATTTCTCATTTTAACCCTTGGCCTTACTAGAATTCCACCTCTGTTCCCTCCTTAGTGATTGTGCTTTGGGGAAACTCAGTGTGATCAGTGAGCTGTATCCCACAGGGAGCCCCCAGTCAAAAGCTGAGTGTTGCTTCCCCAAAGAGGATGAAGAATGAAACCAACCGCAACAATTAAGCAATCGTCCGATTCTTGCTGGGCCACAGGGCCATTCCAGATAACTGCCCAGTCTGGACAATGAGTAGCAGAGAGGAGTGAGAAGTCTGCCTGACTGGTGTGTTTGTGAGCACAAGAGCCTATCCTTAGGGTGAGGTTGGCTTACGTGTTCTTCTGTGTCTTGCAGATATCACGGTGATTTGTCCCTGGGAGGCATTCAGCCACCTGGAATTGCACGAGCTCGCTCAGTTTGGGATTATCTGAGGCAGCAGAAGTTCTGCCACTCTCAATAGCATCTGCCGTAACTTTGATTACTTTTGCCCTGTTGATCTGCCAGAGTTTTGAAATTCAGCTGTTTGGAAGTGGTTTCTTTTTCTTCTTTTTTTTTTTTTTTATTTCAGCTCATCATGGGGGTACAAAAGCTCAGGTTATATACATTGTCCATGTCCCGCCCATCCTCCTGAGTCAGAGCCTCAAGTGTGTCCATTCTCCAGACAGTGCGCCTGGCACTCACCATGTAGTCATACCTCCATCCCCTCCCCCCACCCCCCACCTCCCCAAGTCAGCACCTTCAAGCATGACCATTCCCCAGACGTGAGCAACGCACTCATCATGTAGGCATACACCCATCCACACCCCCCCCTGCCCCCCGTCTCAGTCTGATATCCAATTGGTATCCTTCCCCGATGGAAGTGGTTTCTTTGGCATACAAGGTCATTTTCCATCAGTTACTACTGAGAGTTCTTTTAGTGTCAATCTCTCTTACAGTGTAGCTCAGCTCAGATAGCGGATGAGAATGTTTCGTCAGAGCATTTCAAACTTTACCACTTTTTCCTATTAGCTGGTTAGAAGTTCAGCAATATTTCTCTACATTTCGTTTATGTGTAAGTCCTTCAAATCTGTTTTTGCTAGGCATTCATTATGATTAGAAGACTTTTAAGACAACATTCACTCCCCTTCCCTTTTATTTGATAAAGGAGATATTTACCTTGAATCTTATGGTGAGGCTGTGTTAAATGCTGTATGCAGAAACCTGATACCCTGTTCTGAGAACCAACGAAACAAAGCAGGCACCGCCATACGGAAATAAGCACAGTGCGTGCATAAGGCCGCAGGATTGAGATTCAATCCCAACTGTTTGTAAATTTGTAACTTGTGCAGTTTCTGAGTCTACATTTTATTAAACTTCATTTCAGTTTGTCCCAGAGGTCCCATGCGGCTCTAAATTGTACCGTTCTAAGTTGGTGGAAAACTGGAGATTTCAACTCAGAATTCTGACAACGTGGCTGTTAGGGTGGAAAGCCCAGTAGGTGCTCATGGCACAGGCAAAGTTTCTCATGCAGAGATTAGAATATATAAAAGTAAAAAAAAGTTTATTTTATCTGTTTAGAAGAAGAGAGAGAGAATGAGAGAATGGGAAAGAGGAAAGAGAGGGAGAGCAGGGAGCCAGCGTGGCATCCCAAAGAAAGAGAAGGGGGTGGCAGCCCTGAGGCCAAGCGGCTTGCTGATGTTAAGGGGGACAAAGAGAAAAAAAAATAGTGATGGCTGTCAGTCGATAACAAAAGCAGCAGCAGGATGTCAAGTCCAAGAGCTGGTTTCCCCACCTTTCCTTGGAGACAGGATTATCGCAGGAGGTGTGACTCTGCCCTCAAGCCTTGGTCGAGGCTGTAGCTTGTTCTCCTGCTGTTTACTCTGGAACTCTGTAAAAGCAGATTCTCAAAAAACAATTTTAAAGGAAAAGATTTACATTTCTTTTCCATCCGTTCAAGCTGTTTTCAGAAGTTGCGCAAAACAGAACACCCGCCAGGTGCCTGTTAGCAGGAGAACTCACAGGATCGATCTTTAACTGTTACTAGGAAATTGCGGGAGTAGGTATTTTTCTGTTATTTTTGCAAGGCCGCCCCGTGCAGTGGCCTTTTCCACACTCTGGTTTAGGAAGGTTTCCCTTCACAGCACCCGCTTGATGAAGTTATTCTGTCTAATGGCTCGGATGGGAGTCACAGGTTATTTCTACATACATTGACTGGCTGTGTGTACATCTATAGTAAATCACCTTTAAACTGTCCATTGAAAAGATTTCTATGCTGTAAGGTTTAGATTCAGATACAAAGGATAGGTAGTTGAACCCTCTCAATAAAATGATGGTTTGCCTCACCCCTGAAGTTGTGTCAAATGTAATGTGCTCACAGCTGTCTTTTCCCAATACTTTCGAGGCACTTGCACAATTCAAATGCTGCCTCTATCTGACTTGGATGCTTTGCTACTGACAGCATGACTTTCTTCATTTCAGTTTTGTAATCTGTGGTAAAAGAATGGAGTAAATTAACGGAAAAGAGAAGCAGGATGATAGAGAGGAAAGACGTTCGAGTTCTGGACCTGCCTCCACTAGTAAATTGCTCCGTAATTTTGGACAAAGATCTCACCCTTTGGACCCTCCAGTTTGCCTGAGTTTGATGACCTAAGGTTTATGTGACTTTGAGGTCCTCAGAGTCTCAGGTGTGAGAATTGGAGGAGTTCAGCACTTGAGAGAATTTCTGTTGCCATAGGCTCTGTGTTAACTGTTGCACGAGTAAGCAGGTTACCTTCTGGATAGAAAACTAGAAGGACAAAAGAAAAAGTAAGGTATAAATTCAAAAGTGGAAGCACAACATGCAAGAAGGCACGGTGGTACTGTGTGCTTCCCCCTCTAGCAGGAACTCCTGCCTTCACCCGTGCACCTGCTTTCCCTCCTGCCAAAGGGGCCCGGACCCCTGAGTCAGCGGCTCCGTTCAACAGCAGGTGCCTTCAGGCACCACCGTCCATCCCGGGTGTCTGTCAGTCAGAGAGGTCTGGCTTCTTCTCCAGTGGGGGGAGATGCTGGTCCACATTCAGCTCACTTTGCAAATGTTTGTCTAAACACGAAGCAGTAACGTTGACGAACCAGAATGCGCTCAAGGGAACATACGTGATGGCCAGGATGGAGAAGGATCTAGAAACCATCTACATGAGGAATTGTTGAAAGAACTGATAAAATTTATCTGAGAGGAGAAAATGTTTGCTGCCAGAAAATATTTGGAAAGTTGTAATGGTGAAACGAGATGAAATAGACCTCCTGAGGATCCAGCACTTAGCTGGAGTAGGTCAAATTTAAAGCCCTTTTAAACACTAGAATTGTGTTATTTCTATTCCTAAATTCTAATTCTATCATTTTCATTAAAATGATATTATGAAAGAGGTCAACTTCATCTCACTTCACCATTACAACTTTGCAAATATTTTCTTTAATAAGAAATAAGAATTCCCTTAATGTATAAACAACATATATGAAAGAGATAAAGATAAATCATCGTGCCAGTTACAGTCCTAGAAGCAAAGAAATGACAAACTCAGACAAACTCATTGAGGAAAGTTTAACAAAGGAACTATTTACAAAGGGTTGGAAAGAGTTAGGGGAAAGCTACAAAGGCTGGTCCAGTAACCCGGGGCTGTGACAGCATGGGAGCCATTGCCAAGCCCAGGCCTCACGGAACCCCAAAATATCAGCTTTAACTCTAAGACAGGGCCCCCTAACAAGGCTGTGGGACAAAGTAGAGGGACACAGCCAACCCACAGTGATATTGTAAGTAACCAAGAAGGGACAGGGTTGGGGAGAAGGATGAAGTTAATAAATACACCATGCTGTTCTTCTGTTATTGCAATGGCTAACCCAGCTGGAAGTCTGAGAGCAAAGGGTCTCATTGACACAGACAGCAGGTGGAGAGGGGTGGAGAGTGGATGTAAAGCAGCAAAGGAGAAACATCCAGCACAGCTGTAGTACAGAAGAGCAGATACGATTTGTCAATAGTGATTTTTAGTGGAAGTTGGGAAATAGCACATATATGTTTAAAATCTCCAAAAGTGATTCTGATGCAAAACACTGGAGTGGAGGAAGGGCCACATTATGCAGGAAAAACACAATAGACAACAAAGAACAATACCAGAAGTAATTTATTATAAAATTTTAAGGTTTGGAGAATTTTAAAAATCTTCAGACACTTTTCTGATGATAAGAGCCATTGAGAATCTCTTGTTAAAAGCACACAAAATTTGGGTCCCACTCCAGATTTTCTGAATATGAATCTCCAAAGGAGAGATCTTGGAGGCGATTCTTACATTTGTGCTAGTTTAAAAACACTGATGTGGGGCCAGGCGCGGTGGCTCAGGCCTGTAATCCTAGCACTCTGGGAGGCCGAGGCGGGCCAATCGTTTGAGCTCAGGAGTTCGAGACCAGCCTGAGCAAGAGCGAGACCCCGTCTCTACTAAAAATAGAAAGAAATTATATGGACAACTAAAAATATATAGAAAAAATTAGCCGGGCATGGTGGCGCATGCCTGTAGTCCCAGCTACTCGGGAGGCTGAGGCAGGAGGATCGCTTAAGCCCAGGAGTTTGAGGTTGCTGTGAGCTAGGCTGATGCCACGGCACTCACTCTAGCCCAGGCAACAGAGTGAGACTCTGTCTCAATTGCCGTCGCCTCACCCAACCACCCTCCTCCGTAGCCTGTGTCACTCCCTGGCCTCTGCTGCCTTCTGACTCGGGCAGGTGGAGGCGGCGACTTCCTTATCCTGCACCCATTTCCTGTTTGTTTCAACCTTGGGTAGAAGCGGAGATTGACGGCAATGGTGCTGCAGGCGCTGATCCCCATCCTCGGCAGACCTCGGTTGCACGAGAGTCAGGCAGAAACCAGCGTGTAGGGAGAACCCGCTTCTCCTCCGTGAGTCCCGCATCTCCGTGATGCCCAGTAGTAGTTCACACAACTGCCACTGTGCAGTCGCCTCCACTGTGGGAAAAGCAAGAATTGCCATAACCCGAAGGAAAAAAGGAGAGTATTTTTTTAACAACAAAAGAAGTGGAGGGAAAACACACAGAGAGGAATAATAAGACCAATATTTAGGACAAGAGAAGAAAATGATCATGTAAGATCGAATACCATAAAAACAAATACGATGAAAACGAAACAAATGTGACATTGAATTGTTTCAAAGGGAGAAACAGGACTTATGTTTTATGAAAGGCTTCGAGGAAAGGCTTATACAGGCCACAAACGTTATGTGCATATATAAAGAGAAAGTGAAAATCTCAGGACCACATCTCCCAACTCATTATGCAAAAGAGAAAGTAAAGGCATCAGGCACCTGTGAAGGACTGGCCCCCACTGATCATTCTCTAAGGAAATTCCTTGCTGGCCACCCATGAGTAGGGCATGGAAGTTGTAACTTAAGTCTACAGGCTAAGTCTAGCTCCTAAAACTAAAGTCTGTTCTATTCCACACTAACAATGAATTATAAGTTTATCTTCCCAGGTGTAGAACAGAGACGAGACAGAATCAAGCATTCTTCCACCAAGCCAGGGATATCCACATAATTGATGCTTCCTTCACTCGCTTTGTCTTTCTAACATTCACCTTATCTTATGTAATTTGTAGATTTTCTGGGTCACATGAGAATGTAACCATTTTGTCTGCCTTTTTTTTTCCCTTTCTGTATGCCCTACTCCCCTTTAAATACTGAAAATTCCAAATTGTCTTTCAGAAAAACAGTCACAGGTTCATCTGTGGCTTGTTTCCTTTGACTAAGATTTTTGCCTCAGTCACTTATTTGGGGTCGACACATGTCTAAACTAGCATGGTGCTTTTTACAACATGAGGGCAGAGTTGGACTAACACAAACCGAAAATTTAAAAAGCAAGAATCATAAGCTGATTGTCAACATCAGTCACACTATCTCCTTTCGGCAAATACAATTGGAGGCCTGGGTTCTGCCTGGCTCTCCTACAAAATACCTGCCAGATAATCAGATAATTAGATAAGTCACTTTTCTTCTTGGGCCTCAAGTATTTGAAAATAAAACAAAGATCCTGGAGCAAATGATCACCAAGATTCCTTTCAGCATAAAATTCTAAAACACAAGTAATAAAGCTAAATATATTTAAAACATGAACAAATTGTTCCCTTTATGGCCAGAAGTCATAAGACACACAACTCAGTGTCCCGTTCTTTTCGGATGCAGAATTTAGCCACTTTCCGCTCAGGGTTCCCCAGGGCCCAGTAATGAAGTCAAATCGTGTGTAGTGCTGCCACCTGCTGTAAGGGATGAGCACTGCAACACTGGAAAGGCATAACCATTAGCTAATTCTGAATTTGCTCCCATTTGACTATTAATTGTTGTACTGCTTGGGTATGGAAAGGTAATCCATACACAGGGTAAACACTAAAAGGGTATAAAAGTATGGCAAGCCCACTGTTAACTTCATACACAATAGAAAAAAGCTGAAAGGCTTATCTTTAAGGCCAGAGAAAAGACAAAGGTGCCCACTCTCACTACTTCCATTCAGGATTTCATTTGGGAGTCCTTACCAGAGAAATTAGGCAAAAAAAAAAAAAAAAAAAAAGAAGAAGAAGAAGAAATAAAAGACATCCAACTTGGAAAGGAAGAAGTAAAACTATCTGTTTGCAGATGACATGATTATATACATAGGAAACCCTAAAGACTCTACCAAAAAGTGTTAGAACTAATAAATAAATTCAGTAAAATTGCAGGATACAAAATCAATATACAAAAATCAGTTATGTTTATATACACTAACAATGAACTATCTGAAAGATAAATTAAGAAAACCAAGCTATTTATAATAGCATCAAAAAGAGTGATATACTTAGGAATAAATTTAACCAAGGAGGCAAAAGATCTATATGCTGAAAACTACAATACACTGATAAAGGAAATTGAAGATGACACAAATAAATGGAAAGATAGCTTGTGCTCATGCACTGGAAAAATTAACATTGCTAAAATATCCATACTACTCAAACTTATTTCCAGATTCAATGTAGTCCCTATCAAAATTCCAATGGCATTTTCTTTTGTTTATTTTTTTTCTGCAAAATAGAAAAAAACAATCCTACAATTTGTTTGGAACTACAAAGACCTGAAATAACTAAAGCAATCTTGAGAAAGGAGAACTAAGCTGGAAGCATTATATTTCCTTATCTCAAGTTATATTGTAAAGCCGCAATAATCAAAACAGTGTGATACTGACAAAAAAGCAGATACATAGACCAATGGAACAGAATAGAGAGCCCAGAAATAAACCCATACATATATGTTCAACTAGTCTTTAATAAAGACACCAAGAATACACAATGGGGAAAGGACTCAGCAGTGGTGTTGGGAATATTGGATATTTACTTGCAAAAGAACAAAATTAGACTTTTACACCATACACAAAAATCAACTCAAAAGGAATTAAAGATTTAAATGTAAGACTTGAAATCATCAACCCCCTAGAAGAAAACATAGAGGAAACGCTCACTGACATTGGTCTTGGCAATGCTTTTTTGGATAGGACACCAAAAGCACAAGCAACAAAACAAAAAGAAACAAGTGGGACTACAGAGATAAAGTGAAACACTTCAAATGCACTTTCTCTTCTGTAAAGTCAGGAAAATAGCATCTATTTCATGAGAGTGTTTTCTGAAGTTTATATTGAAGCAAATGCTCAATGGTCATGTTATGAGTGCGATAGTCGTTGCCATTGTTGTCATTATGAATCTCTCGTTTTCAATGTGCTGGTAGTCTAGCACAGGAGTGCAGTTTGTTATGTGATCTCACTGAAAGGGCACATTAGCTGTGTGACGGCACTGATGGAGGGGTGTGTATGTGCATGGGTGTGAGCAATGAAGTTGGGAAGAATGATATTTAGGTAACACTGTCCACTGCTCTTCATTTCCATCATCTCATGGGTGCAAAAGCCTCCAAATCATCTCCCTGTTCTCTCTCCTGTCCCCCAACCATCCATCAGATCATAACCATCATTATCTGTTTCCCCAGCATTAAGAATATAAGAAGCAGTGAACTTGTGGAGTCATTCTTGGCTGTGTACCCAGTGTCTGGCATGGAGCCTGGTAGATAGTAATCACTGAATGGGTATTTGTTGAGTGAATGGATAAATGAATTACAAGAGTCTGCGTTAGGATGCCTATCTTAGCTTAAAGGCACCCTCCTGCATACTGGCCTTGTCTCCATGAGCACTCACTTGGTGAAACTACTGAAATAATATATTGATCTGGACATTTGTATAATAAATGTGGCATTTGTGAGTTCAGCTGAAACTTCCACATATACTTCTCTCTTCCTGAAAATCATCAAACTTCATAAGAAATGTCAATTAAAGCATTGTGATGGTTAATTTTACGTGTCACCTTAACTGGATTGAGGGATACCTAGACGGCTGGCGAAGCATTGATTCTGGGTGTATCTGTGAGGATATTTCCAGAGGAGAGTGACATGTGAGTCAGTGGAGTGAGAGTGGCAGACCTGTCCTCAATGTAGGTGGTTATGATCCAGTTGCTGGGGGCCTGGCTGGAAAAATGAGCAGAGGAATTCTCCCCCTCCCTGCTTCCTCTCTTCCTCCTGCCTTTGGACATCAGACTCCAAGTTCTTTGGCTTTTGGACTTTGGGACTTGCACTATCAGCCTCCAGGGGCAGGGGTGGTGGTCTTAACCTGACTCGGGGCTGCACTATTGGCTTCTCTGGTTTTGAGGCTTAGGAGTTGGACTGAGCCATGCTAGCACCTTCCCTGACTCTCTAGCTTAAAGTTGGGCTAACTGAGACTTCACCTCTGAATTCTACAGAAACAGAATTTTAAGAATAAATTTTCTTAATTGGAGTTTCTGAAATTGTCTCTCTAATATGATTATATCTAAAAATGCTAAAGACTCTACTTCTAATAGTACAGGGAGCACTTGATAGTCCATGACATGAACTGTTAATAAAAATATGTAAAATAAATACATTTGATACTCCTAATTCACCACTTCTAAGAAGGAAGGAACTTGGTGACTGTACATGATACTTTCAGACATTTGTGGAAAACCAAGGAACATAATGATGCTGGTTGCTCCTAACATCACTGGACAAAGTGGTGAAAGAAAGTGATGAGCTCAGGGATTTGGATTCTCAGGTCCAGATGCACATAAATAGTCTAAAAGCTTCTAAGAATGCCCCTGATGGAGAGTCTCCTCTCCTGCAGCCATCAGGTTGAAATTGCTAAAAATCAAGCACAAACCTTCATCATGTGATTGGCTGATTTATAACAAAAAGTGAACTCTCAACCTCTCGGGGTATCTAATGTTAGAATCAGGGCACTGATTGGAGAAGAATGGGATCCTGCAAGTTGGGATGGGACATCTGAAAGAACTCTGATGAAGCTGGAGACAGTGAGCTCCTAAATTCTGATGAGACTTTCTTGCCAAGGGAAGTGGCCTCTCCACCTCTAGTGGTGTCAATCTTTCCAGCCTTGTCTGAGGGGATTAACCCTTCATTGCTGGAGGAAATGGTAATGGCCTCCCCCGAGGCAGTTGCCAAGCAGACAATGCCAATTCTCGTTTGGACCCACCCCCATCTCTCCTCTTTGATTCTAGACCTATAACTCGACTCACGTCCCAGCAGGCCCCTAAAGAGTGAGGTACAAAGTGTGACCCATGCAGAGGTGCACTACACTCCCAAACAACTGAGTTCTCTAATTTACACAGGAAGATATTCAGGGAACATATGTGGGAATGGATATTAAGAGTGTTAGGTTGGGACAAGGAGGAAGGGGAACAGATGCTTTGTTTCCATTAAAAGACAAATGACATTAAGATACGCTTTGTCTACGACTAAAAGAACAACTTGACCAGAAAGGGGGCTTCCAAGAAAGAACAGATGACAGGTCAAGGAGGCTTCCAAGGACTGAACAGGTGTTTGGTCTAAGATAGAGGTTCTCCAGGGACTGACCAACGAAAAAGAAGTAGAAAGGCCACAAAGTGGAGATATGATCAAGGCCGCAAATGAGGGTCTTTGGAGCATACATACGGTTGAGGTTTAACAGTGTCCTTAAATGAACTACCTTCATTAACATAAAAATCACACCTATCCAGTGCCATGACAGTTTACAAATACCATGGCAGCCCCCAGAAATTTCCTTACAAGGTTAAAAATGGGGAGGGTTCCCAGTTCCAGGAATTCTCCCCCCTTTCTAAGAAAAACTATGAATATTCCCCCCCATACATTTAACATAAAATTAAGGAATCAGCATAAAAGAAAAAATCTTGTTAAACTCAGGGTCTCCTGTATTCATGGGGGTTGACCCATTCCTTCTCAGGAATGTATTATGCTTTAATAAACTTTGACACTTTGCTTGCTTACATTTACCCCATTGACTCAGCACCAGTTGACTCGGTATCAGTAACTACTCTTCGGTACTGGAAACCAAGAACCAGAGAACACAGACTTGACATCTTGTTCCCACACCTGACATATTTGGTGCTGAGACCCAGAAAAAAAAGCTCTTGTTTAACGGGAAGAAAATTCACATCTCTGGTAAGATAAAATAAATGGAACCCATGCTTTCTTTAAATTTGCTAGACTTTCTGATCTTCACTCTGTCTGCTCTCACAGTCTTCACTCTCCATGTGAGGTTTCTCTTTCACCTCCCTCCTTCTCAGTTTAGATCCTGACACCAGGGAGGGACAATCCATTCTGGTGATGCGCTTCATCTCCCAGTTGGCCCTCATATTTGGCATAAACTCCAAAAGTTGAAAAGGAGGCTCAGACTCCACAAACGGAACTTTGAATCTGGCCTTCGAGGTCCTTGGTAACTGAGATGGAGAGGGAAGAGGGAGAGAAAGTGGGCCAGCAACAAGGCGCCAAGAACAGAAAAAGTTTTTCAAATGGTGGCCACCACAATACAAGAGGTTTTTCAGAGGGGGAGGGAGGCTCAGACAGAAAGACACCAGGACCACATCTTGGACACCAGGACTACATCAGGAACACCACGTCTTGCTCCGGGAACTACACCTACTTTCCTCTACAACCAGCTGGGTCCCTGGAGAGGAATGCCCCAGCAGAACTGGCAGAGACCCCCTGAGCCAGCATCCTCCTCACTCACAGACCCTCTAGGACTACTACTGTCTGATGGACAGACCCTGACTTCAGAACAAGTTCAACTTCATTACGCTGGGATGCCTGAGCCTCAGGTAACACTCTCTCTGTCACAGATAAGAACACCAGAGCCTCTTCCTCTACTCTTCCTTGATTTTTGAGACCTCTGTTTCCCTCTCCTGTCTCTATCATCAAAGTGGAAGGTAAAATACAACCCCACTGTGTATTCTACAACTCTTCTGCTGGCTGAGAGATCAAGTCTTTGGCTTCCGCGTTTCCATCTTTCACCCTGCTACTGTGCTGTTTGTAAGGTGACCTTCTTTTTGCCCATCAGTTTTTGGAAATGCCTGATTGCCCTACCTGTTATTGGGAAAAATACTGCGGTTAAATTAGACACCTAACTCCTTTGACACTGTGGGCTTCCTTTCTCAGGCTCTTAGAAAAAGACTTAACTGGGACAGGACCTCCTTTCAAAATAGAGAGTTAGAAAAAAATTAAAACAAAAAGGAACCATTATGTAGGGTAGAGAGAGATGTAAAAAAAGTCACGGATATGAAGATATATTTTTGGTAAGGAAGGTTAGAAGAAAAGAGAATAATTTTGTATAGAAAGGAAGCTTGTACAAAAATTTTGTCCTAAGGATAACTGGTGGTTTAAAAAATAAAATTTGATTTTTAGGTTCTCTGACCAGCTTCAGTTCCTCAGGAGAAGGTGGTGGGTGGGGCCCTGGAACTTCCAGGTGACTCCTTATTCTCCACCACAGCAGAGGTGAGTGGGGGAGTGAGGCTGGGCAGGGCTGGGTTGAGTGAGCCTGCCATCAAGCTCCACAAATGCTAGGAAGGGATCTGCAGGTGTCAAAGGTCCATTCCCCCATATCTGGGCAAAGCTGCCAGGGAGGGGCTGAATTGGCCCCACCTGACCAGAAAGTATGTATATGGAGGTAGAGCTGTCTGAGAACCACAATCCAGCAGTCTGGAGCGGGTCTCACTCCTTTCTGCCCTCACTTATTCCACGGTTTAGCCTGGGCCTCTGCCAGCAAGCAGGACCTCGAGCCAGCTGAGCTCCTCCACAACTGTGATGCAAGCCAAGAGGTTCCCCGCCCAGGATCCTGGCCTGAGCCAGGAGTGAGGCCCTCCTGTGGGAGGAGGGGTGCCCCATGAGCACACCACAGCTAGGACCCACACTGCACTCTCCCCCTCACCCTGATCTCCCCCTGTAGGCACCCATACCTCCAGAGACTAACTCACTAATATCCCCTTTGTGCCCCCAGGTGATGTGATCAAGACCTGGGGATCTGGCCCCAGGATCTGGCCTGTGGGCCCATCCCTGGGGCCCCAGAGATCAATCCCTGACCATGCTGGGAAGAAGCATGCTGGTCCTGAGTCACTCACAGGGTGCCTATGCTGATTTGATGTCCCTCAGCCTCAGGGCATGTCCCACTCTGATGGGACCACTGGGCAAGCAGCACCAGGGAGGGCCCATGGGCAGGGAGATGCATATCAGTCCATTGCAGGACGCAAAATGGAAAGGTCTTAGCCCCAGTCTCTGTGGAAACCTTCTGTGGCAGCTCATTTGTCTCCCTTGGCAGCCACAGGAGGGAGGGGAAAGGGAGAAAAAGAGTCTGGGTGGAGGAAAGCCACTCTGGTCATCTCCGACCCTTTCTCCGGGAGGCAGTCCACCAAGAATGACCAGGCTCTGGAGTCATGCAGATCACCTGGGACCCACTGGACACCTGTGGCTTCTGCAGTCTGGGCCGGAGTTGGGAAATGTCTTTGAGGGGATGGGCAAGGTGAAACCTGAATTGTTGAAGCCCTCTGGGGAGGACAAAGGTGCACAATGGGTAGAGAAGCAATACAGCACCTGCCATCCTGGCTCAGGTCTATGGGGTGGGAGGCTCTCCAGGGGACGTGAGAGCCTGTTGCCCTGTCTGCAAGAAGCTATCCAGCTCACTAGCAGCAGCAGTCTCTGGGCTCATGTGGGCAGAAATTCTCTCTGGCAGAAGTAAAAACAAAGTCCTTATGATTCTCTCAATAGATGCAGAAAAAGCATTTACAAGATTCAGCACCCTTTTATGATAAGAATTCTTAACAAAATAGGCATAGATGGGACTTAGCTCAAAATAATAAAGGCCATATATGACAAAACCACACCCAAAATCATATTTAATGGAGAAAAATTTAAAGCATTCCTGCTCAGAACTGGAATCAGACAAGATTGTCCACTGTCACCACTTCTATTCAACATAGTCCTGCAAGTCCTAGCCAGAGCACTCAGACAAGAGAAGGAAATCAAAGGTATCCAAATGGGGTCAAAAGAAGTCAAACCATCACTCTTTGCTGATAATATGATCTTATATATAGAAAACCTCAAAGATACTACCAAGAGACTAATGGAATTGATAAATAAATTCAGCAAAGTCTCAGGTTAGAAAATCAATGTACACAAATCGGTAGCATTCCTATATGCCAAGGGTCAAGCTGAGAACCAAATCAAAGACTTAATACCTTTTGCAATAGTAACAAATAAATAAAATACCTAGGAATATATTTAACTAAGGAAGTGAAAGACCTCTAAAGGGAGAACTACAAAACACTGAGAAAAGAAATCACAGAGGATGTAAACAGATTGAAAAACATACCATAATCATGGATCAGCAAAATCAACATTGTCAAAATGTCTATAATTCCTGAAGTGATTTATAGATTCAGTGAAATCCCTCTTAAAATACCGACATCATTTTTTCACAGATCTAGAAAAAATGATTCTATGCTTCGTATGGAACCAGAAAAGACCCCATATAGCCAAAGCAACCTTAAGCAAAAAGAACAAATTACGAGGCTTAAATTTACCAGACTTCAAGTTCTACTGTAAGGTTATAATAACCAAAACAGCATGGTGCTGGCACAAGAACAGAGACATAGATCTATGGATCAGAACAGAGAACCCAGATATCAAACCATCCTCATATTGCCATCTGATCTTTGACAAAACAAACAAAAACATACACTGGGGAAAAGAATCCCTATTCAATAAATGGTGCTGGGAAAATTGTATAGCCACATGTAGAAGACTGAAACAGTATCCACACTTCTTGCCATTCACAAAAATCAACTCACGATGGATAACAGACTTAAACCTAAGGCATGAAACCATAAAAATTCCAGAAGAAAATGTTGGAAAAACTCTTACAGACATTGACCTAAGCAAAGAATTTATGAAGAAGACCCCAAAGTCAATCATAGCAATAACAATAAATAAATGAGAGCTGATTAAATTTAAAGGCTTCTGCACAGCCTAGGAAACAATTACCAAAGCAAATAGAGAACCTGGAGAATGGGAGAAAATATTTTTACACTATACATCTGATAAAGGGCTGACTAGAATCTACAAAGAACTCAAGCAAATCAGCAAGAAAAAGCAAACAACCCCATTAAAATTGGGCAAAAGACATGAATAGAAGATTTTCAAAAGAAGATAGACTAATGGCTAATGAACATATGAAATGCTCAACATTGCTAATCATCAGGGAAATGCAAATCAAAACCACAATGAGATATTCATTAACTCCAGTGAGAATGGCTGTTATCCAGAAGATCCCAAACAATAAATGCTGGCATGGATGTGGAGAGATAGGAACATTCATACACTGCTGGTGGGACTGCAAAGTAGTACAACCTCTATGGTAAGTAATATGGAAAGACCTCAAAGAACTAAAAGTAGAACTACCATTTGATACAGCAATTCCACTACTGGGTATTTACCCAAAGGAAGAAAAGACATTCTATAATAAAGACACCTGCACTTGAATGTTTATAGCGGCACAATTCACAATTGCAAAGATGTGGAAACAACCCAAGTGCCCATCAATACATGAGTGGATTAATAAAATGTGGTATATGCATACCATGGAGTACTACTCAGCCATAAGAATGGTGAACTAATACCTCTTGTACTGGTTGGAACTAGAGTCCATTCTTCTAAATGAAGTATCACAACAATGGAAAAATAACCACATGTACTCACCATTAAATTGGAACTAATTGATCAACATTTATGTGAACATATGGAAATAACATTCATTGGAAATCAAGCAGGTGGGAGGGTGGAGGAGGGGCTGGGTAAATTCACACCTAACGAGTACAATGCATACTATCTGGGGGATAGGCACACTTATAATTTTGACTCAAACTGTACAAAAACAATTTATGTAACCAAAATATTTGTACCCCTGTAATATTCTGAAATAAAAAAAAAAAGAAAAGAAAATTTGTGATGAAAACAGAGGACTTTAACATGTCAAAGATGGTCCGTGTAAGTCAAGGTGAGGTTTATGGGGTTATTGAAATTTTCCTCAAAATATTTCTCTTAGTTCTTTATGCTGTGTAATTTCTACCAGTGAGACTAAAAGATTTAAAAAGCCCAAACCAGAATCCTTATAGGACTGGGCTTAGACTGCCATCTTGTGGATGCTAAACTTCATATACTAATGCTGACAAAAACAAATAGGTAAAAATAAGTGCATACATTCATTCTTTTTTTAATTGACATGTAAAAATTGTATATATTTATGGTGTGTGATGTGATGTTTTGATATATGTACACATTGTGCAATAGCTTACTGAAACAACATATGCATTACCTCACATACTTTTTTCATTTGTGTATAGTGAAAACACTCAAAATCTAATCTCTTAGCAATTTTCAAATATAGAATATATTGTTATCAACTGTAGTTACCATAATTTACAATAAATCTTTTGAATTTATCACCTATCCAACTGAAATTCTGTGTCCTTTGATCAACATCTCTCCATTCGCCTCACCCTCTGGCTTCTGGTAACCACCATTTTACCCTCTGTTTTCATGAGTTCAACTTCTTTACACTTCATATATAAGTGAGATCATGCAGAATTTGTCTTTCTGTGCCTGGCTTACTTGACTTAACATAATGTCTTTCAGGTTCATCCATGTGGCTGCAAATGACAGAATTTCCTTCTAAGTATTCCATTGTGCATATATGCCACATTTTCTTTATTCATTCATCTGCCGATGTAGATTTACATTGATTCCATATCTTGAGTATTGTGGCTAGTACTGCATTGAACATAAAAGTACAGATATCTCTTTGACATACTAATTTTATTTCCTTTTGATATGTACCCAGCAATGGGATTGCTGGGTCATATGGTAGTTCTGTTTTTAATTTTTGAGAAATCTTCATATTGTTTTCCATAATGGCTGTACTAACTTACATTCCCACCAACAGAGACACATATTCTTAAGAAATGTTAAAACTGGAAGAGATGTTAGATTATTCACCACATGACCTGATGTTGTAAAATAAAATACTTGAGGCTGAGAAGATAAAATGACTGGTCACCCATGATATTTTCATTTGGTCAACTGGATGGACCATTTTGAAATATCAGCTATGCTCTCCTTCCAAGCTCAGTAACGGAGCAAGACAAGGCAAGACACAGATTGGACAGACATGAGATTTGGGGTAAGAATAAAGTTAGCATGAGACTCAGAAATGGGAGGAGGTAGAGGAATGATTCTTATTTTATTACCAAATTAGTGTTTTAAGATCAGCATAAAAATACTTGCTTAATAAAACTAAAGAAGATCTTATAAATAACAAAAGTCACCATTGTACCTTTTATGTTCTTTTCACTTCCTAGAGGCAACTTTTTAACAGCTTTTATTCTTAACCCTCTCTTAGTTACCACTACGTATTTAAATAATAGGCTCATATCTTTATTTATTTAAACAAGATTTATAGAGTCTCTGCTACAGAAAAACAAAATATTAACTTACTTTACTCTCCCTATATATTCTCATTCCCTAAATTTTATATTTATTATTTTAGTTTTTACTTTTAGATTGCCCATTGATTAATTCTATAAATTCAGCTGATATTTTGTCTTCTATCATGTTCAATCTTTGCTTATTTAGGATGAGCGTCTTTACCCCTTTCTCTAACTTTCCTCCATCAGCCCCCTCCTATCAGCCACAACTTTCATGTTCTCTGGGTTATTGGCATTAACATTATGTCACTGGCCATACATAAACCTTCCATGGTTTTCCTATGGGTGGATTCTAAAAGCAAAACTAATCAACAGAAGTTACATTGTTATGACTATATACATTTTTTCTTTCAAAGCAGGGCCAAGTAGGATGCTTAGAAACACTTCCTTTTTTATTCTTTCAATATCTACATTTCTGGGCTTCTCAGTGGAACATCTTTCCAGCATCAAGAGTAAATGACATCTTTTTCTTTTTGCTTCATTAATCGCTTTAAGCTTTGTAAAATTTGTTGTTTTATTTCTCTTGCTCCTTCGATTGCCTTTACTTTTTATTCTTTGGCAAAAGAATGAAATGTCTTTGTTGTATTCTCACGTTTATCGACCTTCAGTATTATTTTGTCTATTGTACTAGGTCTCCCCGACTATTTGTGGGGAAATATCCCTCTCAGAGCCTCTATCCTACTGGCCCACTCTGGGTTGCTTGTTTTCAAAAGCTGTGGCACAGCTGTGTCATCGCAGACACATTCTTTTCTAGATCACATTTGTGTTTTCCTATTTGGAAATGTTTAAAATTATCTTCTATCATTGGTGCTCTAAAATTTACAAAGATATTTTACTCATCCAATTCAGCAATCAGTGGACTCTTTCTTCTGGGGAAAACTTTTGTCCCACTCAGTTTGGGGGATATTTTTTTCTACTCTTTCTTTCATAATATCTTCTCCATTTTCTCTCTCTGAGACTCTATGTCAAATGATAGTTTTTCTACTTCTCTTATATTTTCTCCCATATTATATTTCTCTTTATCATTTTGCTTGAATTTTGGGATATTTCTGGGACTTTATTTTCCTATCATTCTATTGATATATTTGTTAATTTTTGCTATCCTATTTTTAATGTCTTCACTGTCCTCTTCTTGCTCCTTTTTCTTAGCATCTTGTTCATGGATGTAAAATCTTTTTGAACACCCCAGTTTTCTTTTAATGCCCTGCAATTGTGTTTTATTTTTTATCTTCTTCTGTTTCTTTATGCTTTTTCTCACATGTCTGTTCATCTTTCATTTTATCTCTTGCTATTTAAGAATGAAGGATGGGAACATTGTATACACACTTCCCCTGCTATATTGGTGTCCGGAGAGGCTGCTCCACTGAGTGGAAATTCTGACAGGGAGATCTGTTTACACAGGTGGCGCTTGGGCAATGGCAAGCACAGCTTTGAAATGAGAAAGTGTGGAGGTGGCTTTCAGGTGGGGTTCCCCAAAAAGTCAGAATGAGGTGACTTTACTGTGGGGTACCAGCATCCCACTAGAAGCCTTAGTTCCTCAGATGGCTTGCAAATGTCAGCAATGACAGAAGTGGAGAGAGGGGAGTTTAACTGGCATATCTCTTTTTTGTTTATATATTCAATAAATCTGCCTGTTTCCAGGCTCCAGACCAATCCCTCCCTGCTGAGCCCAGAGCCCTGCTAGGATTCTAGTTGGCAGATCATGGCATCCCAGCCTCCAATCAGCCCCCACTCAGCCCGCTCATGGAATATTCCAGGCTTTGACTTCCTTTGCTGTGGTCTATCAATATAGTCCCATCTGTTTTCTGTCTTCAGGGATTTATTGAAATCTCTCATCTATTGGTTATTCTTACCACCATCCCTGCTGTTTTCTTGAATTTTTTTGTTTTTTCGTGCTTCTGAACTATTTCAGTGTGTCCTGGGAAGTACAGACATGAATACATGTACCCAGTCCAGCATCTTGAACAATTTGACTGCTTCCCTTTGATGTTAAATTGTTCTATTTCATTAGTGCTCATGTGGTTTTCTGATTCTCACTAAAATGCTCTTTTCTCCATTTTTGTTAACGATGTTGGTTTCACGACCTGGAAATTATTGCACATCTACTTTTTGTAGTAGGGATTTACAAAGGAACTTGGAGATAGTTTCTGCTTCTTTCAATCAATAAATCAGGGGCTGGCTGAGGACCTCCATGTGCTCTGGAATGTAACACACACTTCTTAAAATGCTATACAAAGAGACCACAAGGATGAAAGGATTGGCAATGGCTTTGGGGTAAGTCAATCACCAATGTCAGCCCTATTATTTTCTAAATCAGCAGCATACTTGAGCAAATAAATTCTTAATCTTACAAATTTTCCTCCCAAGTGTTTGCCAAGGTAGTTAATTGATTGATATTCATCCACTTATCCATTCAACAAATAAATTAAGCCTTATTCTGAGTCGGGCACTAGGTACAATGTTAAGTAATTTAGTTAACACAGTCCATTCAGGGACCTTCTAGTTGAGATAGATAAACTGGCACAAAGGGAGATACCTAAATCAATCTGAAGTTGGAAGGAGCTGGAGAAGGTGCATTACATGCAATGCCTTGTCTTAGATTTTGGGAATGCAAAGACAAAAGAATCTCTCATCCAGTGGAAACTCTCAGACAAGAGACAGGTAAGTGGGATAAGGGATCTGATAGAGGTTTCTGTTGTCCTAGTTCTTCTGTTAAGATCTTCAGGACTAGGGACCAGGACCAGAGAGCCATTGCTTTCCTTATCCATTTTAAAACAGGATGTTTGTGAGATCTTTTGTAGATCTGGCATCTTAAACAGCTCAAAGCTCAAAGCTACAGTCTTCAGAATCAATATTATTTGTTATCTCTAAGGCCTTTCCTTAAGTTTTTGGTAGAAACACACATATGCATAGACACACACATATACACACATACACTCTTTTCTCTAGTTCTATGCACTTGAAGGCACCATCTCTTCTTTCTTCACTCCACCTCTCCTTTTCCTTCTATATCTTTCCTTATCTCAAGTTGTCTTAAACTCTTAAAGGACTTTCCTGATTCTTTCACCTAAAGAGTACACATCTAGAGCTGATATTCAGTTGATATGGCCATATATGTGGTTCTGGAATTGATATTTCCATAACATAGGTAAGTAACTTCTGTCCTGAACCCCCTAAGAGCCCCCAATATCCCTTCACGTTAGCCTCTTCTCCACACAATTAGAAGCTAATGGGCTAATGCATACCATTGCATGGGACTTCTAGAACCTCACTCATGCTATTGCCCATGTCTTATTGGTTATTAAATATATTTTATATCTCTTTTGAGCTATCCGTTAAGTACAGAGTTTGCAAAACTGAAATGCCTCCAAAAGCCAGTAGGTGATGGAACTGAGTGAAACTGGGTAAGTAGAACCAAAGATTGTGCTACACTGGGGAGTTCATGCTTCAAGCAGTGGCGAATATTATTAGATTTTCAGAAAAGGAGTAAAAGATAAGGGTCTTAAATTTAGGTATGAAAAGAAATATGGTGAAGGGAGTTTTTTAATCCCCCCCACCACCACCATGAAGAGGAAGCTCTGTGGCTAGTGAGTGCTCCGGTGCAGGCTTCGGAAATTGGAAGAAAAGGCTAGTGGCAGCAGGCAGGTGAGACATGCTCTTTATTGTCAGGGGGATACAGCAGTGGCCAAAAAGCATGGCTGAGAACATGGCGAGCGCTTATATATGGCTCTGAACAATAGTGGCAACATGCCATGGGACAGTGTGACCACATGGGTTCACATAGAAGATAAAACCTTGGTTACATAAGTGTGCTGACTCATGCCTCCCTGGAAGGCCAGCTAGCCAGGGGCGGGTCAGAAAAAACACTGCGGCAGTCATCTTAGTTTGGCCTAAGAAACCTGTTGTCTATACAAATGCATTTTTCTTTACCTTCCACCCCCTACATAATAGATTTTGTAGCTAACACACGGGTCCACAGGGAGGCCCCCTTGGGCACAAAGGCCACAACAATACCGGGAACAACATAGTATTACTAGACCACAGGAAGCAGCTCCTAACACTAAAAGGGTCCAACACCAGGAGGACAAGAGACATTCCCACCATTGCTGTAGTGGGTCTCCGGCTAACTGTTGGATGGCCTGTACCTCACCATCAACTTCCTTCAATTCAGAGAAGAGATCCTCCTGGTGATCAGGTATATACACAACATTCAGTGTGTATGACTGTGCATGTGCCTCCTTGAGCTGCAGTGAGGAGATCAAGGGCCATGCAGTTTTGCAAAACCACCTTTCTCATCTGAGTGACCTCATTCATTAGGAGGACCGAGGCCTGTCTAGTTTGATACAAGGCCAGAGCAGTATGCTCTGCTAGGGCATTCACTTCTATTTCTACCTTAATGGCTCCACCCCCAGCAAAAAAGATGACCACTGGCTAAAACCACCATGGAGTCCCTTTTACCCAATGCCAACAGGGGAACATGGCATCCCAATTATGTGGCTTCTCGGTAAAGATGGGGAGGACTTTTCCTGGGATGTATGGCTGTTCCACGTGCATCTTTCTGTCCAATGAGCAGCAAGATAAAGCCACCCATGTCTTCCACATACCCTCAAAAATCCTAGGGGCACTCTGTCGGTGGGGACAGTCCCCACCAAAGGTTTTCCACTGCACCAGCAGGTGGCGTTATTATTCAGCTTAATGTTTGCACAAAACTCTTTTGGGATCCATCCCACAGTGCGGTTTCTCAATCCCATTCCCTGTTCTGTACATAGGGGGGCCAATTGACGCAGTTCTACTTTTTCTCCTAATAGCCAAACCCTGATGGTCCCAAACAATGTATCCCAAAGTGGGATGTTGGCTCGGAGTCCATAGCAGGTGTTTGTCGACTACCCTGTGAATGGGGTTGTAGACCGCATCCTGGGGCCCCCACGTGGCCAAGAAAGTCCAGTTCTGCAGAGAAGCAGGGGTGATGGGCCAGGGCAAGCTGCCAGAGGTTTCCACTGGGAACTCCATGCAGGCCTAGCAGTGAGAAATGTTTGCAACTTGAGCATAAGTGTGAGTCCAGGAGGTGATGCTGTTAGCCTGGATTACCCTGGTCAGTAAGAAAGAGCAGACAGGGGGACCACTAGGGGTAACTCACGCCCTTCAGGCAGTACACAGACTACCTGTCCATCCTGAGACAAGATTGTGGCTGGAATTGCCTTTTGTCTGGGTGATGGTACCACACAATCTCACCTATAATAGGTTTGGTGGTTTCAGGTGCCAAGACAAGGGAAAGCTGGGGAATCACTCAAAGGGCAAGAACTAAGGTACCTGTGAGTAGGAGGGTGCCCTTTCCATGGTTGCCTGCCATGACTGTCACCAATTGCTGCTCAGGGGTGAGCATGGCAGGTGACATGTTGGAGAGGTACTGTAACCTATCCCCTCATGGGGCTAATAGACCAATCCACCAGAGTTCAGGGCCCGTTATACTCCATGACCATGTCCAGGTTTTCGTCTCTCCTTCCTTGAGGGGAGTTAGGGCTGGAAGAAAAACAGTTCCGTCCTGAGTTACCTGGGGTCACATCAACAGGTTCTTGGCAACATTTGTCAATAGGAGGGGAGTGGTCTGCTTGTAGGTTAAATAATCTAAGGGGGCAGTCCTACCCTTTCAGGGCTGTTCATTCAGTGCCCGCACAACCTGATCCAACCTCTGTGTCCAGTATTGGAGAGATGAGGGAGAAGTTATACCTTTTAGCTTCCTCTTCAACAAAGATTGTATGGCTCTATCATGGCAGTGACCCAAGGCCAGTAGGGCACATGGGCTATCCACTCAATGTCCATTTGGTGTGCCCACTGTTGAACTTCATGTCCCATAAAATGACTACCCCAATCACTTTCCATAGTGAAAGGTTGCTGATATAGAGGGGTTAAATGTTCCAATGCCTTAATGGTGGATGTTTGGTCAGCCCAGGCCACTGCATAGGCAAAAAGGATGCTGGTAATGGTATCAACCACTGTGAAGGCCTACACTGCCATGTTAGGCTCAGGCAGGGGCCCGACATAGTCAACCTGACATCTCTCCGAAGGATGGTCTCCCCATCGGACATGTCCAGGAACAGTGGGGAGATGCCTGAGATGTGGATACTGTTGGGCACATACCTCACATTGGTGAGAAGCCATCCATAAATCTTACATGGGTATGTGTAGATTCCACCTCTGGTTCACTTGACGTGAACCCACTGGCCTGGCCCAGATGATGGTGTAATCATAGGGATTTGTCAGTTGGCCAGGGCACCCTGGTTCATTGCACCCTTGCCAGGGTGTTGGCCTGGGGCTGACTAGAGGTCTATGTCCTGAAATATGATACACCCAGACCTCCTTCTGGTGTCCTTGCTGCAGTAAGTATTAACACATTGCTTGTCCCCATACTGGGCAGTGCCCTACTAGCCAACCTTGGGCTTTCCATGCAGGTAACCAGACAGTGAGGTCCTTAAACATGGCAGAGATATCAGTGCAGACATGTAAAGGGGACAGCTCATGCACAACTACAATCCACGTGGCACGTAATTCAGCCCATTGGCTGTTCTGCCCCTGCCCCGTTTCAAACCAAATTTCATCAAGATCCAACTGGACAGCCACTACCATCCACTGGGCTAAGGGACCATGACTGGATCTGTCATTATACCAGGCCTTCACTGGAGGGAGACCTCGTCCTTCAAGGTACAGGCTCTCATATCTAGGTATTACCATGGTCTGAGGGTCAGCATCAGATAGAAATTCAATAGGAGCCAATATTGTCTGCAATTCTGCAGTCAAAGGACTGGAGCTGAACTCTGCTCATTGCCCCAAATAAGCTCCTCACTTCTTCACTTCTCCAGAGTGAGTATCTGGGCTACCACTGATCATGGGCTGGTTATCCATGACCTCACCCATCCTCCTATGGGGTATGTGGTGAGCACCAACACCTTAGACTGCCCAGTTACAGCTTCACAGGCCTGAAGGGTGGTATACAAGTCTGCCAGCTGCTTTTCCACCAAGGAATAGCACTCTTGAGGGCACTTCCAAGTCTAGGACCAAAAACCCAATAGGGACTCACCATTTATGCTGACACTGCCACAAACCCCACCCTATCCCACTTGAGTTGACTGTCACATGGAGGTAAATGGCTATGAGCCATCTAGTACTTGTAGCATCTGGGTCTGCGCAACAGCCCTCTTGGCTGCCATAAAAGAGGCCTGTCTCTGGGGACCAGTCCCACTGTGCCCCCTTTTTACACAATGAATGCAATGGCCACAACAGTTGGGCCTAGTGGGGAATGAATATATACCAGTACCCCAAAAGCCCCACAAACACCTGTAACTGCTTTACTGTAGTGGGTCAGGGGAAGGCTTGAATCTTATCTATAACTGACTCGGGGATTGCTTTTGTCTTACCCAACCAGACAACACCCAAGAATTAGACTGACAAGCCAGGTTCCTGGACCTTGGAGTCATTTACCACCCAACCTCATTGTTCTAACAAGGTTTGAAGACTGGCAGAGACTTCTTCTAGATCTGTAAGGGAATAGAGGTTAACATTATATCATCAATATAATGAAATAGAAACACTGAAGATGGCCAACTCCACATGGCCAAATCCTGTGCCACCAAACCATGACATACGGTTGGGCTGTGGAGGTAACCTTGCGGTAACACCACAAATGTCCATTTTCATCCTTCCCATGTGAAGGCAAGTTGGTCCTGACTGTCCATAGCTATGTCTATGGAGAAAAAGGCATTGGCCGGGTCCAATGTACCAATACTACATAGTGGTGCTGACCAAGCACCAAAGTCAGTTGATCCAGCAGATCCAGTACAGATGGCATCGCCGCATGCAGTGGGGGAGTTATTTAATTCAGCTCCCGGTAGTCTACTTTCATTCTCCAAGTTCCATCTGGTTTCTTGACCAGCCAAACAGGAGAGTTGAATGGACTGTGAGCAGGGAGCACTATGCCAGCCTTTTCCAGCTGCAATATGGTTTGTGAAATTTCATCACACCTCCCGAGCAAACGATACTGTCGGGTGTGTACCACATGGTGAGGTGTGGGTAGACCCTGCCGTGGGAGACAGGGGTGGCCACACACCACTGGCTTTCCAACCTTAACTCAGAGGCAGAACTCACCCATGGAGGTGGTTAGGGTTAAACCCCGCAGAATGTCAACACCCAGAATATATCCCTTCAGAGGGGACACATACACTGTATAAGTCCTGGGGGCCAAACGCCCTATCCCCAGTGGAATAGTCAGTTGCTTAACTTTGACAGTTTGCCCACCATAGCCATCTATGTAGGCTTTCGGTCCAGAAAACTGCTCAAGGTTTCCATAAATTAGGGAGCAGTCAGCTCCCACATTCACCAAGGCCAAAACCTGCTGCACATTCATAGGGAACCAATGAATAGCAAGTTCCACATGCGGTGTCTGGTCATCCAGGGTCTCCTCTAACAGGGTGCCTTGGCTGAGCCCCTAGTCTATATCAAAGAGAGCAGTTTCAACCATAAAATCTTGCAGCTGCCCAATGTGGGTCTCTCTGGCGGGCATCTCAGCTCCTCGCCTCTTGAGTGCTTTCATGAATTGCTGGTGGGGAGCCGGCTGATTCCACAGAGCCAGCAATACCTCATTCGGCGGTTTATCTATCTCTCTTTACTCCTGCAGGAGGTCTAGCCACATCTGGGTTCGAGATACCTTCTGGGCCCCTTGTACTGCCTTCTTCTGCAGGGGCCGGGGCTCTTCTGGGCTCCTTGTAGCATATGCACTCATCCCTTCCCCCCTTTCCGCTCTTTGGCATCTCTCAGAGCTGCCATGGCAGCAGTGACCTCATGTATCCGCTTCCCCACCTAGGGAGTGAGCACAGCTGCCAGCGAGCCAAATGAATCAGGGGAGCTGTGGCTAAGATTAGGTCACACATGCATGTAGTGAAGTGCTCCTCATCGGGAGCCCGCCAGTTCTCTACTGCAAAAATGGCTTGGCACATTCCCAACTCCTGAAAAATCTGAATTAAGTCTGTGTATGGAGTCCACTTATGGTTTTAGGTAGTTCTCCGGCGTCATCCCGTACTGTGCGGGCGGCAGCCATAAGCCATTCAAGCAAGGAGTGGTGGCCCTCAGCATGGCCACCACGTGTCTGTAGCCTCTGCCCCAGGGAAGGGTGTATTGCTCCACCTCCCTTGGGGGGCACAGGACGCTGCCTATCCCTTCATCCCATAAGCGCAACAACCAGGCAGGCACAGTCTCCTCAAGATGCTTTCTGCACTGTTTCCCCAGCTCCCACAGCTCTGTGGGGGGGTAGGCAGAGTAAGAGATATGCTCGGTTTCTGTAGGCCTGCCCTGAACCACCCCCTGGGGCGCCACAGGTTGTCCATGCTCCATTCTCTGGTTCAGACCAGGCGGGCTCTCAGCAAACGGGGGTCCCCCGCCCTCAGTCTCCTGCATACTTGCAGTTTTATCAGCATCCAAAGTTGGACCGCTCATTAACTCTTTCTCCAACTCCAGCACCCAGGCTTCTAAATCTCGCTCTGTCTCTGATAACTCCCTTACCTGGGCTTCCTGCTGTAGGGCATCCTTATGCTGCTCCCGGAGGGCTGTAAGGAAGAGGCAGCCCACCCGACAAGTCGCTGCTCATTCCCTAGGCTGCGGCAACTCCTCCAAGGCCTTCAAGGCCTTTTCCAGGGTGGCAGGTGTACATTCCACCTGGTCCCACTCCGTGGAAGGGGCCCAGGACATGAGAACTGCTGCCACTGGCTGCCACAAGCCTGTATGAGGCCACAGGTCCTCCCCTGCTGGGGTGGAGGGGACACTTACCCCTCCAAATCCTGCCAGACTAGGCCAAGTGTGAGGAGGATGCTCTGTGGCTAGTGCATACTTCTGCGCAGGCCTTGGAAACTGGAAGAAAAGGCTAGTGGCAGTGGGCAAATGAGACATGCTCTTTATTGTTGGTGGGATACAACAGTGGCGAAAAGCATGGCCGAGAACATGATGAGCACTTACATATGGCTCTGAACAATAGAGGCAACACGCCATGGGAAAGCGTGATCACATGGGTTCACACAGGAGATAACACCTTGGTTACATAAGTGTGCTGATTCATGCCTCCCCAGAAGGCCAGCTAAGGGGTGGGGTGGGGAGCCGGACCAGAAAAAAGAACTGCGACCATCATCTTAGTTTGGCCTAAGAAACTATTGCCTATGCAAATACATTTTCCCTTATGCCCCCCAAATAATTAAAGTTTCTATCCATGGCATTATAAAAAGACAGTATACATAATCTGCAGATGCTAAATTAGTTAGGAATTAGTAAATGAATGCTGACAGCTCAGTTATTTTTCTAACAGAGATGACCACAAGAAACACACACACACACACACACACACACACACACACAAACACACACGCAGATTTGATTAATGTCCTCCGTATTTCAATAGTCATTGTGCCTAGAAAAAGTAAAACAAGTTGGAGTCAAGGCATCTGCAATATTGATTTTGCTTAAAGTAAAAATATGTCAGAGTTAGAATAACCATCGTATGATATTATTTTATTCAGGCAATCAACTAAACGCCAGGCTACTAATAGGTGATTTGCCACCGAAGTTTCAAAAGAAGGATCAGTCTCTAAAACATCTCCTTTTGTTTAGAATTTTACCCCCAAATCTGCTCCTGCGTAGTTCATCTCTAAATCTCTTTGAGAAGGATCATTTCAGACACCCACATGGCATACCAGGGGCACAAGGGCATCCTGAAAGAGAGTGTCCTGAAGCCCACCAATATGAACCAAAGACAGTTGAGATAATGGCTTGTGAAAGGTTGAAAGTTAATGTAAAAGAGTAAGCCAGGTGAGCTGGAACAATCAGGTGTTTATTAAAAACGTATGTGTTTGCCACATTAGGAAAAGGAAGTGGACTGGATATCCCTTTGTCCCCAGAGAACTTCAGTCTTCATACACCTAGTTCTACTGGCCGTTGATTACATGTTTGCTATCTGTCTTCCTTGTCAAGACATAATTTCCATGAAGACAGGGAATCTGCCTGCCTCGTTCACTGGTGAAACCATCCTAGCACCTAGGCAAATGCCTGGAAATAAAAGGAACTCAATAAATGCTTCTTGGGTGAGTAAATAAGCAAATAAATGAATGAGACAATCATTTATGTGCATGGATAGTTGCAAAGACCAATATGGCATAAGCAGAGGCTTCCCTAGACTAGTTACAGCAATGCTGTTCTTTGTTTACAAACTGCAGTTGCCAATTGAAGCACTTGCTGTGATTTTTGATCTACTTCAGTTTACTCCAAGCGCTTGCTGAGAAGCTACTGTGCTGATTCACGAAGCTATTGTCTCTTGACTCCAAACCCACCTTTCCACACTGAGCTGTATGATGCTGGGGCTGGGATGACAGGATAGTTTGAGCTCCCCATTGGCTCTTCTGAGGAGGAGGCACTGGGGGCTCGCTGTGAGGCTGGGGGAGGGAGAGAGGGAGAAGCCCCTGCTATTGGCAGCAGCATTCCCCAGCAACAACCACGCTCTCTTGGCAGCAGCAGTTGGTCTGATTCTGTTCTGCAGCTTCTTTCTACCTTCCTCCTCCTGTCTTCACAGTAGTGGTAGCAGCCATGCAGCGCCCCCTCCTCAGAGGTCTCGTCTGGGTCTGACTCTGGCTCCACTGGGTGTCTTCTCTGACCTCAATTCCTTCCTTTCATTCTCCCCTTCCTATTTAGCTGATTCCTCATAAATGATTATAATTAATGTATAATATATTTCATCTGTTAAAAGAATTAGTATGCTTTCTTGTTCCCTGAACCAGACTCTGATGATAAAGACTGTTATCATGTTTTTTATCCTACAGCCATGCATGTTTCTACAAATTCTGTATTTCACAGTTCTAACAACTTGCTACAAACTTGCAGGACTTCTCTTAATTTAATTTCAATTGTAGGACTTCTTTTAACTTAAAAATGTTTTTCTAATGGTGGGTGTTTAAACACACAAAACAAGTAGAGGTAGGTACAGAGTATAAATGCCATAATCCTACTTATCAATTTTAACAACATTTTAACTGGATCAATGTTCTTTTGCTTTTGTAACTCCCCTCTTTTGAAAAATGCAACACAAAAAACCCCAATGAGTCATAAATTCTGAGAACATCCCTTTCTGTATTAGAGTGGAGAAAAACTTCCTATGGTTTATAATCCTATCCCCAGCCAGGTACAATGCTTTTTTGTTCGTAGGGCTCCATCTCTACAGCCCACTTGTTCCTGCAGAGTCTGCCTACAGCAGGAGGGGATGCCGACACAGGGAGTTTGAGAACCACATTGCCAGAAGCTGTCCTTTCCCTCTGGGGCAGAGTTAGGGCAGCTTTTTAAAAATAAATAAATAAGTTCTGGAGGCTGGAAGTTCAAGATCAAGGTGTTGACAGGGCTGGTTCCTCCTGAGGCAGGCATCCCTGTGTCTGTTCTTCTAAGGACACAAGTCCTAGGGCAGCTTTCAAATAGCTGATTGTTCATTAGGAACACCTGGATGGGGCCAGACGGAGGACAGAAATTGCCACCTGAGATTGTGGAGCTAGTCCTTAGTCAAATCTAAGTCTAAAGCCTGATTATTTTGCCTATTTTCCCTTCTTCCACTATAAAACGTAATGTGTACTCACATGTAATCTTGCAAGAGCAATTTTCCTGCTTTACCTGAATGAGAGCCACACAGGATTTCTCCCATCACAGCTGCTTTTCGATTTCTATTATTTTCCCATTTTCATAAACAGATATGATACCATTTCTTACATTTAGGGGTACATTTTATGATATTAGTATTGATTCTTAAGGACTTGTCTTAGGGGTTCAGCTCTGAAGCTATTGATCATTTTGAAAATTTATCCTTTATTTAATTTTCATATCATTTTAGTCTTTGGTACTTTAGGTTTCACATTTCTTCTGTAAGTTTTCCAGTTTTCCAGTGAAAGATAGGGACTTCCTTTACTGTTTTTCTAAAATCATATATTTTGGGGGTACTTTATTTGGCAAACATTCATAGAACATGTATATGCTTGATATCAATATGTAATTCTTAATGCATATTACCTAAAATAGCATAAATAATTAGCCCAATTTATAAATGAGAGAAATTGAGGCTTAGAGAAATAATTGCTCACCGTAACTAACTAGACTAGTAGGTAGTGGATCCATGCCTCACATCAAAGTCTGTTCAAGGCCCCAAGCCTGTCCCCTAAACACTAAAGTCTATTTCCCCTTCATGTCCACAGCATCTTCCCATCACTCAAAACTTGTCTCAGAGTGACAGTTTGCAGAGGACATGCCCCGGTGCCTCAGTTTGTTCACTCCAGAGCCATTGGTACCATCTTGATGCCTGCAGAGCACTGATCTAACTCCACTGTAACTACTTACTTGTGTCACCTCAACCAGACAGGAAGGGTCTTTTCACTGTTTCATTCCAGCACTTGGCATAGTGAGTAGCATGCAGTTGGTTTTTAACAAATATTTGTTAAATAAATGGATGAGTGATTCTGGGCTTGCCAAACATATGCTCAACTTTGCCTTCTGTGCCTACATCTACCTAGGGGAATTTCCATCTGCTTTAACCACCGTCAGACCACCATCAGATTTCCATAAATAAACAAATGGCAGTTGTCAAGTTGAATGGATATTTGTCATTGATTAAGCTGATAAACTGAGGTAGAGAAATAACTTCTCTGATGATTTACAGAAGCAAAGAGAAATGCTCTTGAGTGGACACTTTATAAATATACATTTTAATGAGATTTTATTGGCTGTCTTATTTTGTTGCAGATGATGTAAACCCAATGTACATTAGCTTAGCAAAAGGTATTAGTTATAACTTTGGGAAATGATGTGTAGAGCTGGCTTTAGATCCTAATGGATCCCAGAGCTGAACAATCTTATTTAGGTCTCTCTCAATGTGCTCCTTCCTTTCTCTTTGTTTCCATGTGTTTCACTCTGGCTTCATTCTGCACAAAGTTTCTCCCCATTTGACCAAAAAGAAGAACAAGGATAGGAGGATCCGTGGTCCTTATAGTGCACTGCAGCAGAATCAGCATCGCCTGGAAGCTGGTTGGAAATGCAAATTCTCAAACCCTGCCCTAGATGTACTGAATCAGAAACTCTGACAGTGGGGACCAGTACTCTGTGTTCTAACAAATATTTTGGGTGGTCATGGCACACACTAAAATGTGAGATCTGCTTGATTAAGGATAGGCATTGAGTCCTCAGATGGGGTTCATCCTGTGACTTTTCATGTTCAGAAACAGAAGAACATGAAAGATGGCCTCACATGAGGGATCATGTGTTTGGAATTCCTCTGAGGTGCAAGCCACTTACTTGGGAAGAGCCTAAGTAAGCCACCTTAATTATGGCCTTATCCCTATTTTGAGAAATCTTCAAAAAGAAAGGATTTGGATGAGGTTTAGTCATGGATGATGTTTTGGTGAATTCCACCTTTAAGGCCGACAGAGAAAAAGTGGAGGACGCTGGGGTCTGTGTTCCATCGCAAAAACGCATCAGGTCAAAATCTCAAATTTCCGTAAGAACCTTTGGGAACTCTGTAATTTCCCAATTTTGTTTTTGGTACGCATCTTTTTCTCTAGAGTGATCAGTAGTAAAATTGTTGGATGAAAAATGGTTGTTTGTTAGTCTGGGGAGACAGCACGAAGAGGGAAAAGTTGAGAACTGCAATCCACGCTGAAGCCAGTCTTGAGAAAATGGGAATTATGGTAGATGAAAACAGAAGCCACAGCTCAGAGAAGGCGGAAAACTGCCTAAATTCTTTGTGTCTCCAGGAAAGGAGGAGCACCCAGGGACTGCAAGGAGTCCCCTGAGACCTCAGTTCCCTCAGAAGTAGTAAGAAGTCACTTTGGAATACTGTGTTCTATATTATCTGTCTTTTAAGACTTTAATTGTTTTGATTCTTGTTTGGTCCTTTAGTTTAAACAAAATAATGTTTCTCTCCTAGGGCTAATGGAATTGTCCTTACTGGGGTCATAGAGACAGGCTGTCAGAATATCCCTTCAGGATAGTAATGTCAGTGGCAGCAGCTTGGCAATTCCTGAGATTAAAAAAAAAAAAAAAAAAGAAAGAAAGAAAAAGAAAAAAAAGGTAGCAAGAGCTAGGAGAAAGCTAAATACTAATTTTAAATAATGCATTAATTCAAAACAAAATAATCCTAATAATTATTCTAAATAAAATAATTCTAAATAATCATTCTAGTAACAATCATAGCAAGTATTTCTTGATTTCTTATGGGGTACTAGGTCCTGTTTTAGCCACTTCAACTGTATTAACTCATTTTGTCTTTGCAACTACTATCCATTTTACAAATGAAAAAAAAACTGGCATAACTTGTCCAAATGAAACAGTTTTTTGGTGTAAACCCATAAAGTTCTGTCCTCGGAGCTGATGCGGTTTATCATTACATAAGGCTACTTCTCAAGAAAAAGAGAATTTCTTCAGTTAAATTATGCAGATGTTTGCTAATATTTAATACTGTACTGCTTTATTTGGGAGAGGCTGTTGCATGTAGTGTTTGTAAGAGCTACTCTGTCTGAAGATAGTATCCAGCTACCATCCTATCCTTGTCATGACACTGTCATTACAACTAGGACATCAGAGGGGACATTAACGTTTTTTCGAGACTTTCCATCTACTGACCCTATGTAGAAGTCAGAGAGCTACTTATGATTTATATTCTACTTCACAATTCCTTAAACTCTTTGCTATAAATGTTAAAGGCTATTTCTACCTGAACTATTTTTATAAGAAAAGCTAACTTGAAGCTAACTATCATGAACCATTAGAGGCTGAGTAACATGACTCTTTTACAAAGCAACCAATAGCCACATGTTGGGTTTTCTTTAATTTGTCATGGTTCTTGAAGACTGCTCAGAATGTTCAATTATATTTTTAATTTCACTGCTGGCTTATTAGCTGAAGAACTCAGCTGTTCTTATCTGAGCTGTGTTAGGATCTAGCAAGATCTTACATCATTCTACAGGGATCAATTTATAAACTTTGTTTACTTCAAGATTCTAGTTGACACGTAAATTTAGCAGCTACAGAATTACAGATAGCATTACAAAAAAGCTATTAGCTAGTCTCTTAGAGATAATATTTATAAATGGAATATAATTACAGCCTGAAAGCACACAGTTTCCAGAGCTAAAGGCAATAAAGCTAAAGCAATAAAGAATTTGCTATGAGCTCTCCTGGGGGAAGGAGGCCTCCAGCAGAATGAGAAAGGGCTGGGGTGAGGTGTGGGGCCTTGGCAGGGAAACGGAAGAAGCCAATGGGATCAAGAGAGATGCTCTTCAGAGGAGGGTATATTGTAGGCTGTTCTAAGAAGGCAGAGACTGGCGCCTGGAGAGACCAAAGTCGTCTGCCCCTACTGGGGAAGATTTTTAAAAGCATTTTCCCAACCTGATAGAAACTTTCTCATGGGAATGCTTTGCTCACAGATGTTTTCCCAAAAGATGCTTTTTCTTATTTTCCCAGATAACTGTATTTTTTAAAAAAATTAATGAACGACAGCCCCAACCAACTAGATAACATATAGCCTTTATCCTTGAAGTGCAAATTCAGGTCAATAAATATTTATTAAGCACAAGTACATGCAAGGTACTTTACTAGGTATTTTGAGATATACCAAGATGAATAAGCCATAAACCCTGCCCTCAAGAGACATAAGATTTAGGGAGAGAAGACATGCAATGAGAAGAAATTCTCTTTAGGGAGAGAAGACACACAATGCTGCAATTACTAATATTAGCTACTCTATACCAGACATTGCTCTCCACGCTCTGGATGTACTAACTCATTTAACCCTCACTGCAACCCTGCAAGAACATGTCATCATTATTTTCATTTAAGAGATGAGGAAACTGAGGTAGAGCAATATTATATAACTTGTCCAATGTTACACAGCTAGAAAAAGTTGAAAATTGAGACAGTGGAAGGTGAACTATTTGACTGAAATTCATGGAGTAAATCAAAATTCAGAGACCGGGCTATAACTTAGTTGAAGTCTCCTGACTCCCAACACTAGGCTCCCTTTATTAAATTGTGAAGTCTTTTTGGTTTTTCCTTAATAATGAATGGTACTAGGAGCAATTTCAACACTCCATCCAAGACTCCTACTTGCTTATTCTGAGAAAGCAATCAACTTTAAGTCAAACTTTGTTTTCCTAAAGAGCCTTGAAAGTATTCACTAAGAGTTTTATGAAACTTTAAGCAAAGAACTGTTTGTACAAATACCATTTTAAAAGAGTTTTCTGGCTAGAGATAATATAAACGAACATTTACTGTTGACTTAAGGAAGGCTTTCATATGAATATCAGTTTTTGAAGTTTTTTTTAAAAAAAATCACTCACTTATCTAAAATGTACATTTTGCTTTAGTATATCAGAATCAAAGTTCATTGAATAATGTTTTATTAAGAAAATTAGTTTTATTTACACAAAACATCTAGAAGATAATGTAAAAGAAATACTTGAGCTAATTTTTAAAGCATCCTCTTAGCATGGTAATTTTCCAAATGATTTTTAGGGAATCGGCAGGGCTGATTATCTGGGCTCTTAGGCAAAAGTGAAAGCAGATGATCTCTCTCTCTTCAATATCCTATTTTTGACCTGTTCTCTTCATCTCGTCTGTGTTTGTCTCACTTCCTCGATCACAGTGTTTGTTCTCCAACCACTTGGAGCATCTTGTTTTTGGCAGCCACTGAGAGTTCACTGTTTTCTATTTCATTCTCTTACATTCTAGGCTTTTTAGAGTATTCAAGGAGATAATTACGTGAATATGTCAGGGATGATGATGGGTACCTTAGTTTCCTAGGGCTGCCATAACAAAGCACAGCAGCTGGGTGGCTTAGAACAACAGAGATTTATTTATTCTGTCACCATTCAGGAAACTAGGAGTCCAAAGTCAAGGTGTCAGCAGGGTCATGCTCCCTCTGAAGGCTCCGGAGGAAGGACATTTCCTTAATTCTTCCAGCTTCTGGTGGCTCTCGGTAATCCTTGGCGTTCCTTGGCTTGTAGCTGCATCTAATCTTTGTCATCACAAGGCCTTGTCCCCCATAACTCCAGTTTGTCTGTGTCTGCATCTCTTTCTCCCTTCTCTTATAAAGACACAAGCCATTGGATACAGGGCCTACTTTAATCCACTGAAAGCTCATCTTAACTAATTAGCTCTGCAGAGACCCAACTTCCAAGTAAGGTCGCATTGTGAGGTTCCCAATGAACAGGAATTTGGGGAGACACTGTTCAGCCCAGTATGATGGCTTAGTAAGAGAAGGCAGGAGGAAACGGCTGATCATCCAGACAAATGCTGGTTTATTTTGAGAGGAGTTGTAAAGTTCCGTCTGTCCAGAATTGCTGCTTCTTCTATTTTGTTATTGTTTTGACCTCCCTTTATGGCTGATTGGAAATGTCCGATGACCTCCTTAGGTCTGACTCTATCTCCAGAAAGCCATGGTGACAACTTCTCATGTTACTCAGGAGAAGAGGGAGTGTCACCATTGGTCAAATCAATTTATCAGCTTCACTAATTATCTTCCTGAAGAACAAACAGAATTAAGTATGTCCTGAGAAGAAATAATGATTACTGAAAAGAAGGAGAGAAGGCAAATTGAGCATAGTAAAAGGGCTTGGGTCTTTAATGTCAGACACAACTAAGTTCAATTCTCAGTGCTGCAGTGTGCTAGCTTCCTAATCATGGCATTACGAATCATGCTTTCTCAGCAGTAGCTTCTGGAGCAATGAAATCTACATCAAAGGTTATTTTCTGGATAAAGACAGACACAGTAGATATTAAAAAATATTAGTATGTTTCCTATATTAATAATAACAATAATAAGGCTTCCAAAAGGGAAGAAGTTTGCTTCAAAAAGAGATAGCATCTAAAATGCATTTCTACTTCTTCATATTTTTGAGGGAAGTTGCGCCCATACTCCACGCTCAAGAAGGGGATTGTGGGTTACCATAGAATGCTGAAACAAGAGATGTCAGTACTTACTGAGGTGGCCACACCTCCCTATTCCTTGTCCTCTGTAAGCTGTGGTTTAGTTTACCCTCATCTCAGCCTTGGCAGAGTGCGAGTGTTGGACCTGCAAACTCCTGGACCCAAGCCCAGTCCTTTCCTAACATGGCACAAATCACATACTGTGGCCCTCTCTTTTCCCACAATGACTTTGATTTGCAGCAAGAGTAATCAAAAAGGTTAAAAAGAGTTAAGAAGATGCCACTTACAAAGAGAAGGTAAGGGGTAGGAGGTGAAGTATTCTCAGTAGCCACCCAGCTCTACCAGACAGGATCTGACTGTCTATATGAACGTCAGGTTTGTTTATTTTTTGCCACAAGATGGTAGCCAACTGCTTGCTCACTGCCTGTCAGTCACTCATATTAATCCCTGTTTCTAAAATAGAGGACCAGGGTAATCACTGGAATTTGCCATGGCTTAGACCTGGGCCTCGGTTAGTTCACACAGTGTATTAATACATCAAAGAAACTTCTGATAAGCATTCATTCCACACCCAGTTTTGGTCTCTGCATTGCAGGTCTCTGGCCTTCTGTCTGGGGTCCGTGGTGGATCTCTGGCCTCTCCTGATCCCCTCTACACACACCATCACCCCGACCCCTGCCAGCCTGGCCCCTCCAGCTCCGGCCCCATCACTGGCTTGTGCTACAAAGCGCTCAGGCCATGCTGTCTTTTCAACAAATGCTCACTAGGGAGCAGCACGTTGAAAGGTTTAAAGCCATTGTGTACCCTTCTACTGGGTCGATTCACTTAGCCTCTAAATAGTAATTTATCATAAAGACAAAATGTATACTTTCACATGAAGTTCTTATTTGACCATTTTAATTAGACTTTCAAGACAAAACAGTCAGGTAAGTATACTTTATACTCACTAGGTTTGTTATATTTCACTAGGCTGTGTGGGAAGGCAAAGTAGACCTGGCAATTGCTTTGTGGGGGTCAAAATGGTATCTTATTTTTCCCATTTTAAACGCCCCTCATCCTTCCATTTTGGAAAAAAAATCAAGTAAAAGTTCTGTCACATACTTCTCTCCACTTCCTTCCTTCTATCCTTCTTTGAAATATCAACTACTGCCAACCACAGAAGATTTTGTCAGCATAACAAAAATTTTTCCTTGCTAAAGAGAAAAAAGGGGTCAAACATCAGAAGAGAGTCCAATAGTGGACTGAAATTAATACAGCCCCAAAGTCCTCTTTTCTTAGCATGATCCCTAAGCTTTGAACTTTGAAATGGAAGACGAATGGGGAATTATTTTACATTCTCTGTACTATACTAACCAATATTACAGACAATATCTTATTTAAGAAAAAGAACTTCTATGACCTTTAAAAACTTGAAAATAATGTCCTACTTTTTCTCTTTTTCTGGTAGTCACACACACACACACACACACACACACACACACGAGTCTTACTCAAAATTGATTACGGAAAGGAGAAATGTCAGGAGAACTCAGGTCTGTTGATCTCAGTGGAAGAATTAGACTGCAACTGGTCTTACATCCTCATAACTTCATATAGCTCTAGTCCTATGGTACAGAAGGAAGTGATGTAAGTAGAGGTAATGTTCTTATAACATAAAGAAGCAATAAGAGAGAAATGATAAAAATCTAGTGCTTCTGCAGTTGGAAAGTGCTCACGCAGAGAGTGTAGAAAAGTGTCCAATGCAAAGCAAGGGTCCAGAAAGTAGGTAATGAAAAGTGGTTCCTGGATTTAGCTATGTGGGATGGGAAAGGTTTCTTTGGGTTGAGAGAATTGGAGTTGGAAAGTACGAAGTTTAAGGAAAATGGTCTTTCAAAAAACCTGTTAGAATTAAGTGATTATAACACATTGTAAATCTATGTCATAAGCATGAAAGTGTCTGGGAAGAACGATGGGTGACAGGACTTCTTTGTCCCTTTGGCTAGCCCCACATGAGGATGGAGAGAAGGGACCAAGAAGAACAGAGCTGATGATGTCAGAGAAGGAAACAAGGACGCTTGTACCTGAGAGCAAATTGTTCTTTATCCTTGAGATAAAATGGAATTTTTCACTATTGGTTAAAAATGTCCATGACAGAGGTCCTAGAATGAATTTTTAAAATTATTTCTTCTATAGATGGAATGGAATTAGAACTGAGAAAAGAGCAGATTATTAATCTCACATTTATTCTTTCATGTCTGAAATGCGCTCCTCACCATGGGCTTACCATGGGTTCTACATCAAAAATATTTTTTTGCATTTTAATCTTCAAGTTTGTTGCCCATCACGTGATCATCTTAGATTGTTGCTTGGGACACATTTACCCAGAGCTCACTGCTTGAAGTAGGAGACCCATTATGGAGCACACTCATCTCAAAGCTTCAGGGTCCCTGAGATGGAGAACTGCATGGGCACATTCTCTTTTCTTATTTCCTCTCATGGCAAGTCTCTGTTATTTTGCCACAGAGCAATACTACAAAGTTTATGTGGCTTTACCGTGTCAAGAAGCATCAGTTAACACACTCCAAGCAGGCTATTGCCTCTGCAACCCGACTCAAGGACCCACCACACCACACACATGCCCCGTTGAAACCTATTATCTTCTCCAACCACCACAGTGACAGAAAAGCCTGGCATTGGCCACTCCTTTGGGTAAATGCTTGTAATAAGCATTGTGGGATAGATTATTGGTCTAAACCAAGGTTTCTCAACATCGACATTTGGCACCAGGTACTTCTTTGTCTTGGTTGGGGGGTGGGCTGTCCTATGCATTGCAGGATGTCAGGCAGCATCCCTGGTCTCTACTCACTGGGTACCAGTAGTAAAAAATGTCTCCAGGCACTGCCAGATGTCACCTGGGGGAAAAAATTGCCCTGGTTGAGAACCACAGCACTGAAGTATTATGTGCCATTGGTTCCTGATAAATAAGTTGCAGTGGTCTATCAGGGCAGTGAGGGAATGAGAGGTTTCTGGAGTTCAGTAAAAACAGGAGCCCAGGAGTATCAGGAAGTGGTTAGAAAGGCTGGATGTGAACTGGCCATCATGGGGCAGGGAAAATTCCAGACAACCACAAAGAGATTGGATGAGGGGAAAACAGGGATGAGGGACATAAAGACAACTGAAAGGAAGAAGAAATATTGAGAACAATGTGGCCTTCACTCTAGGGCTTAGACAGATAACCAGAAGGGGGAACCACAACAGGCAATTGGAAAACCAAGATTCTGATCTCAACTACATTCATCAATTGGTCTTTAGATCATATGCTTGTGCTTAGTTTCCTTTATCTGCAACATATGGCTATATTTCCAAACCTGATTATCTCAGATCGCTGTATTGAGGCAATACATGAGAACATACTTTGAAAATGTGTTCTTTATAAAAGTGCCAAAAATTGCTGTTTTTTTCACAGCTCTGCCTCGCATATAAGTTGGAAGGTAGAGGGGATGGAACTCGAAACTACTGCGAACCTGGGGAAAGAGAGTCAGTTCCAGCCCAGAGTAGCATCATGCAGTTTGGTGAAAATGCAGGTCATGTGTCCTAGCCTAAATCTGGATTCCAGGCCATGGGGGACAGTTATGAGGGTTAACCAGTATACCTGAGTAGATAGAATAGTAGAATTCAACTGTTAGCATCTTCTATAGCATGAATTTTTGTTAATCTCAGTTTATACTTGTGAGTCTTCCCAAAGAGGAAATCATAGTAAATCTTAGTAATGGACCATGGTGCATGGTATTGTTTATGTTCTTTTGTATAATAGAAAGAAGAATGCTTGTCTAGCAAAAACTTAGAAAAATATTTTAGGTAAATATTATGGACTTTTCCCCTCATATCCTGTATGGAGAGCTGATAAAATCTTCCTCAAAGCAAATTTGTTTTTTTAACTTAAGACTAAGATTGACTAGTAAACAAGATGGGAACAAGAGAAAACACCAGTTTGGAAACCTAAAGCACCAAGACCCTTTGGAACTTCCTAAAAGACTATGTTGAGGATCAGTTCAAGTTTTAAGGAAAGATTTAGTGCTTGTTTGTTCAACCTTTATAAAAAATAACTAAACATGTTTGTCCTCTGGAGTAGACTCCAGACTTTTGTACCTGGCCAAAAAGAAGAAACACGTCAGCTAAGATTAACCCCATTTTTACTGGAATTCATGAGGTAGAATTGAGAAGTGCAGGTCTGAGCATGGTGCCTGAACTATTCCCATCTCCTGCTTCTGCAGGAAGTTAGACATCATCCTTTCTCATTTTCCAATTTTTTGTTTACCAAACTACAAATAAAAATGTGCAAACATATTCCTTAGGTTTTCTATCACCTCTTTTTTTCCCACTCCAGCTGCTTCCTCTGCTTGCTCCATATGTATTGGTTGGTATTCTTCAGAGTTTCCCTCAGCCCCCTTTTCTTCTCAACACATAATCCCTAGTAAATCTCATCGATGAGCTAATGACCCCAAATCTTATCCTCAGCTCAAACATCTTTTCCTGAGCTCCAGAATACTTATAAACTACTAGACAGCTCTACCTGAATGTTCCAAACTCAACATATCTAAGAATTGATTCATTCTCTTTTCTGTTGTTCTTCTCTTTTTATATGTTCTATATCAGAAAATGGCATTGTCATTAATTTAATCATCCGAGTTAGAAACTGGAAGTTGTTCTATATTTCTTTCTCTCATATTCTTGCTAGAATGACTTAACATGGTTTGTCAATTTCATTTCTTTAACACTTCTTGAATATGACCTTTCCTCTCTTTCATACTTACTGTCACTGCTTGAGTTCTCATTTGAATAATCTCATTTAAGCTATTTCAATAGACCTCTTATTAATTTCTATCTATCTTTGACTTCCTTTAATCCATGTGACACATTGCTATCAGAATGATCTTCTTAACACACAAATCTGATTATATTGTTTGTCCAATTTTTTTTAGTGGCTCCCCATCACCTATAAGATAAAATCATTACACCTTTTCAGTGTCTTCTGGGATCTCCGTTGGCCCCTCTTCTCAGGAGCCACTTTCTGCTCATATTACCTTTGCACCCTATTCTCAAGCAAAATTCAACTCTTTAATTGAGAACACTCCAGTCTTGCTTTTGCTTCTGTGCCACTGCACATTATTTCCTTTGACTGAATTACTCTAATGCAAACTTGTCTGATGAGCTCTTTCATAAAAGAGAATGCACTTTTTATAGTTTTCTTGGTAGGTGGTCATGACTATTGTTTTATTATTTTATTGATTTTAAAAGTACACATTATTGAAGGACACCTCACCAAAGAGGATGTACAGATGGGAAACAAGCATAAGAAAAGATGCTCCACATCATAGCTCATTAGGGAACCGCAAACTCAAATGAGATCCCACTGCACACCTATTCGAATGACTAAAATCCAAAACACCAAATGCCAATGAGGATGGGGAATAACAGGATCTTTCATTCATTGCTGGTGGGAATGTAAAATGGTACAGCTGCTTTGGAAGACAGTTTGGCAGTTTCTCACAAAGCTAAACTTACTCTTATCATATGATCCATCAATCACATTTAGGTATTTACCCAATTAAATTGAAAACTACATCCACATGAAAACCTGCAGATGACTATTTATAGCAGCTTTATTCATGATTGCCAAAACCTGAAAGCAACTAAGCTGTCTTTGTATAGGTGAACAGATAAACACACTGGGGTACATTTGTACAATGGAATATTATTCTGTGATAAAAAGAAATGAGATATTAAACCATGAAAAGACATGGAGAACCTTAAATGCATATGGTTATGTGAAAAAAAGCCAACTGGAAAAAGCTACATACTGTATGAGTCCACCTATATGATATTCTGGACAAGGCCAAATCATGGAGACAGTAAAATGATCAGTGGCTGCCAGGAGTTTGCTGGGAGAGAGGAAAGAGAAAGGGATGAATAGGTGGAGCACAGGGGAATTTTAGGGACATGTATCCCCTTTAATGCTGTATACATGTCATTATCCATTTGTAAAAACCTACAGAAAGTGCAACACAAAGAGTGAATCCTAATATAAACTATAAGCTTTAGTTAATAAAAAAGTATCAATATTGCTCATCAATTGTAACAAATGTACTGCACCAATGCCATTATGTTAATACTAGGGGAAACTAGAAGGGAGGGGACTGACAGGGTATGGGAACGCTTTGTACTTTCTGCTCCACTTTTCTGTAACCATAAAACTACTGAAAAAATGAAGCTTATCAATTATATATTTTAAGAGCACAACTCAAGCCCTGAAAACAGACAAGTAATGTACTTATCATTTATGGCTGCTTTATTAAGCACCTTTTCTGATGGTACTCAACACAAAAATTCTAAGAAACTAAAGATGATATTAGTGAAGCATACACAGACATTTTTTCCTTGGTGTTGATTATTAGTGTCGAGCATTACAGGGAAAGAATTGGCGATTCTCAGGATAGTCATGAAAATTTTGTCTTTTTGTCTTTCTGTGGAGTGGGATAAATTCTCAAATGAGTTGCACTGCCCTACCATTGGAAGCAAATAAATAATCCGCCATTTAAAGAAAGGGAAATATTAGTTTAATAGCTGTACATCTTCTAAGAAGACCACGATGACCACAACATTACTTTTGAAAAATAGTATGAACCTTACTGATGATGCTGACAATGACAGCAACAGTGGATGTTTGCTGAGAGCCTATTATGTGCCAGGAACAGAGCATTTTTACTCATGAGGTAGGAATCATCATTATTATCCCTGTTTTCCAGATGAAGGCTCACAAAGATGAAGTCTTTTACTAAAGACCACAAAGCCATTCAATATGAATATAATGTAAAAGCCTTTTTGGCAGTATAGTTACTATACCTCTTAGAGATTGTAGGAACAGAGAATTTGGAAGAGTGGGGAAAGGCTTTGGAGTCCCAACTTCTTACTCAACACACCAAGCATTTCACATTTTCTTACTCTTAAAGCTTTTCCTCATTGCAGGAGGGGAAATTGTACTGTGCCTCTTCAGCCAAGAATTATAAGAGAGACTTTCACAGTTATTCAAAATTCAGATCTTTAGTTTCATCATTTCTACATTAAACCACAGCAGAAGGAAAGCTACATGAAAAATGAATATCTGATAATAAGTGTTCTCTGCCCTGGGCAACATTTTCCCCTTGAATTTAAAAGAGAAGGAAAATAATATATCTCTATCAGTGAATGTAAGAAGAGGAAAATTCATAAACCTCATACAACTCAGATCGCTTTGTTGGAGATTCACACAAAACAACAAAATGAACATGTGACTGCTTTTTACAGAACTTTGTTGGCTTAGACTGAACACAACATGATGTTGGGGTAGGGTTTGTGAAAAGGAATTAGATATCCATGTTTCTAACAAGATAGAACACACCCAGACTTATACAGCTTACAGAAGCCATTGGGCGCTGCTGGAATGCAAAGCCAGCCTTTTAGAAGGGAAGGTTACAGGGATGACTCCGAAGCTTTTCCTTTTCTGCAGCTCCTCCATCACACCAGGGCAGTGGGATTTCAGTGAATTTCCCCTGTGAAAATAAAGGTAAAAATGTTCTGACCTAAAATTTCACCACACTTTATTCTTCCGCAAACACTTTCCCATTTCATCTGCATAACGTATCTGTGATGCCAGTAAGGCAGATGCTGTTACATGTATTTAACCAAGAAAAAAACAGATCCAGCAAGGTTGTTTTCTGGGCTAAGTTCAGGGAGTTAATAAGAGGGATGGGGTGGGGAATTGCACTAGAATCCTGAATGCTTAGGCTGGCACTTTATTCATTGCTCATTAGGTCAAAGCAAATAGAAAAAAAGAAATGAGAACTCTTCTCATACTCCCAAAGTCTAATCAAGATATATGAAGTGCAGGAACAGGCAGAGGGAGATGAGACCATCCCAAACCCACCACATTTAACCCCTAGATTCATGGAATAAGTGCACTGTTCTGGGTTCCTCAGAAATGGACCCTAATAGAAGGATTTCTGTGCAAGAAGTTTGAATTGGCAGGTGATGCTTCTGGGAAAAACTAGTTGGGAAGTGGGAAATTGGGAAAGGAGAGAGAACTCAGTTAACAAAGGGTGCATGATCCACTGGACCTTAATTCTACTGGGGAACTCTGAGAGTCCATGTAGAGAATGCACTTCAAAATTAGCTCATCCAAGAAGCGAGGGTTAAGGATGCTGGAGAGAGTTGGTAAATATTCTCAGGTAATGGCACTTTCTCTCCATACTTATTCCCACCATATATGCAGAAAGACTCTTGGCTTCCAGGACATCATATATATATGATGTGTGATATATATGTGATTAATTTATATATCATATATGATGTATCATATATATGATTTTATATATATATAAAATCTCAATCTCTTGTGTTATCTTTATATATGATATTTGATTACATTTGCTAAAATTTTATTGAACTCTGATTTTCACTAGGATCTGAGAGTTTCAGATATGTGGAATCTATGACAAACAGATTTCATTTGTTTCTGCCCTTATTTATGTGAATGTAAATGTGAGTTCAGGGGTGCTGGAAAGAGCTTCACCATACACACTCTATGCTTTCTGATGGCTAAAAAAGTTTAAGAAGAGACAAACTATTTTACTGTACAATCAGAAATAAACATCTTGAAATGGAAAACACCTGTGGAAAAAATAGCACTTTGGCAGGCTTTAATCTTGGGGAAAGTAGTGACACAGACATTTTCAACTGCCTACTGTGAACAGCAATGTGCAGAAATGTGAGTCGTTTACCACTCCTCCTCACAACCCATTTATTCCTGCATTTCTCATCTCCCACTCATTATTAACAGTCAACATATCAAAGCCCCCTTGCCAGAATAAGCTCCAAAATCTTTAAAATTACAGAAAATTTTTTTTAAAAAAATGTGTAACTTTTTTTAATGAATTCATTTTTTTAATGAATGCGTAACATATAAATAAAATATTATTAATATAGTAGATCTGAGTGGGTCTGGTAGAAGAGGGTTAGCTGGTGAAGAGACTCAAGGCTAACTTATTTTTCCCTGCCAGCAACTTAAAAACCACTCTCCTAATCCAAGTTCCCCTGAAAAATACATGGGACAGTTGCTTCAGGGGAGAAGAAATACTCAAGGAAGCCAACTTCTTTTTTGTTAAAATTACATAGTTTTTAAAGTCTGGAGATGAAAAGCTAATCAAAGTCCCTGCCAACTTTACTCTCTCTTGGTACCTTTAGAACTAAAATAAAATGAAATGATGTGCAGGACTGGAGAACGACAATGTCTATGCAGAAATGATGTTGATCAGAGATGAACTCCAAATCCAAGTTTTGGCTGCACATGGGAAGTTTGCTCTGTGAGTCTCAGACTCTCCCTTTTCCTGCCTCTGCTGTTGTCCTTCTGCACCAGTGGGAATCCAGTGACCTCCATGTCAACACTGTCAGTTTTTAAATGGGAGATATTAAGGGGTTGGAGGTAATATTTTAGTAATTGTCCCTACATGGGGCCAAAACCTAGAAGCGACTATATAAAAATAGGAGTTGTGCTAAGATGGAAAGGTTATAGGATTTTATTTCCCCATGAATTTTAATAGTATTCAAATTTACAGTGTAAAGTTTAATAAATTCTACACCTTATAGCTTTGATAGGAAAAAAAAGATGTAACTGGGATTTCAGTTGGCCCGATTTACCTCTCCCTGCAGAGAGAAGGGAACACGAGAATGAAAGACCAGTTCTGGCATAGTGGAAGGGATCCTATTTTGAGGCAGGATGTTTATGTTCAGTCTCTGGTCCTGAAATTACTAATAATGTAATTTTGAACAAATGACTTCATATCTCTGGCCACAATTTTCTCTTCTATGGAGCAGAACTAATGTTTACTTCAAAAGGTACATTTTTAGGTGCTTCAAAGATGCATCTGCATCTATCATGTTAGAGAACAATTTCCTGTACGTAACTAAACAGCTATTTACACTTGATGGAATTAATTTCTACGTATTACTGATGAAAACCTTTTATAAATTGGTTTCTGAATTTGGCCAAACACACCAGGACTTTTAAAAACACAGAGACTTAGACCCATCTCAGACTGAGTAAATCAGAATTTCCATGGGCAAGATCCCAGACTCAGTACAGTACATTTAAAAGCTCTCCTAGGTGAGTTTGATGACCGGCCAGGACTGGAGACCAGTGATTTTCAGGCTTTAAAGTGCATGTGAATCAACTAAGGACCTTGTTAAAATGAGTATTCTAGCTCAGCAGACTTGGGTGGAGGCTGAGACTCCACATTTCTAAGGAGCTGCAGGGGCTGCAGATGGGGTGGGTCCAAGCACCTCTCTTTAGGTAGTGAGGGTTTAGGCCTCATTTCATCTTCCTCTTTGAGGGGTCATGTCACAGACACTGTCAAGGATGTGTCTTCTTGGAAACGGGAAAGATGATTTCAGCTCAGAGACCCCTTACTTTGTATTTCAATTGGTAAAAAGAGACACACAAATTATTTCTGGCAGGACTAAAATATAAATGGTTGAATTCGTAATTAAAATGTCAACTTCAAGAAGGCACTAAAAGAAAGAAGGTTGTTCATCAAATATCGTTCCTTGTTTTTATGACATATCCTGGGAGGTAAAGGCAGGGGTCATGGTTTGTTTTGTACGTCTATGGATAGGGCAACTTGATTATTATCTTATACAAATTTAGAATTATTCCAGACAATATAAAGTTTTGAGAGCACATGAAAGTGATAGTGAGATCATAATAAGGAAATAAGATTGTTCTTTGAGTCTTAAAAATAAATAAACCTATAAAATCTTAGAGATTAAATAAAAACAAGTACCTTTCAGAGAATGAAGCATCTTGCCATGAAAAAGAAGTGATTAATGAGGTGAACATATTTAAATAAAAATCACATAGATAGAAAACTCCTAAATAAAATATTATCTGTATTATTAAACAGGTTATTATTTAAAATTTTAAAATTTAAAATTTACAAAACAAACAATGAACCCTGCCATTACCACCCAGAATATCTCATAAAAACAAGGAATGATATTTGATGAACGGCCTTCTTTCTTTTAGTGCCTTCTTGGAGTTGACATTTTAATTACGAATTCAACCATTTATATTTTAGTCCTGCCAGAAATAATTTGTGTGTCTCTTTTTACCAATTGAAATACAAAGTAAGGGGTCTCTGAGCTGAAATCATCTTTCCCGTTTCCAAGAAGACACATCTTTGATAGTGTCTGTGACATAACCCCTCAAAGAGGAAGATGAAATGAGGCCTAAACCCTCACTACCTAAAGAGAGGTGCTTGGACCCACCCCATCTGCAGCCCCTGCAGCTCCTTAGAAATGTGGAGTCTCAGCCTCCACCCAAGTCTGCTGAGCTAGAATACTCATTTTAACAAGGTCCTTAGTTGATTCACATGCACTTTAAAGCCTGAAAATCACTGGTCTCCAGTCCTGGCCGGTCATCAAACTCACCTAGGAGAGCTTTTAAATGTACTGTACTGAGTCTGGGATCTTGCCCATGGAAATTCTGATTTACTCAGTCTGAGATGGGTCTAAATCTTTGTGTTTTTAAAAGTCCTGGTGTGTTTGGCCAAATTCAGAAACCAATTTATAAAAGGTTTTCATCAGTAATACGTAGAAATTAATTCCATCAAGTGTAAATAGCTGTTTAGTTACGTACAGGAAATTGTTCTCTAACATGATAGATGCAGATGCATCTTTGAAGCACCTAAAAATGTACCTTTTGAAGTAAACATTAGTTCTGCTCCATAGAAGAGAAAATTGTGGCCAGAGATATGAAGTGATTTGTTCAAAATTACATTATTAGTAATTCCAGGACCAGAGATTGAACATAAACATCCTGCCTCAAAACAGGATCCCTTCCACTATGCCAGAACTGGTCTTTCATTATTGTGTTCCCTTCTCTCTGCAGGAGGGTAAATTAGGCCAACCGAAATCCCAGTTACATCTTTTTTTTCCTATCAAAGCTATAAGGTGTAGAATTTATTAAACTTTAAGCTCTAAATTTGAATACCTTTAAAATTCATGGGGAAATAAAATCCTATAACCTTTCCATCTTAGCACAACTTCTATTTTTATATTGTCGCTTCTGGGTTTTGGCCCCATGTAGGGACAATTACTAAAACATTACCTCCAACCCCTTAATATCTCCCATTTAAAAACCGACAGTGTTGACATGGAGGTCACTGGATTCCCACTGGTGCAGAAGGACAACAGCAGAGGCAGGAAAAGGAAGAGTCTGAGACTCACAGAGCAAACTTCCCATGTGCAGCCAAAACTTGGATTTGGAATTCATCTTTGATCAACATCATTTCTGCATAGACATTGTCATTCTCCAGTCCTGCACATCATTTCATTTTATTTTAGTTCTAAAGGTACCAAGAGAGAGTAAAGTTGGCAGGGACTTTGATTAGCTTTTCATCTCCAGACTTTAAAAACTATGTAATTTTAACAAAAAAGAAGTTGGCTTCCTTGAGTATTTCCTCTCCCCTGAAGCAACTGTCCCATGTATTTTTCAGGGGAACTTGGATTAGGAGAGTGGTTTTTAAGTTGCTGGCAGGGAAAAATAAGTTAGCCTTGAGTCTCTTCACCAGCTAACCCTCTTCTACCAGACCCACTCAGATCTATTATATTAATATATATTTTATTTATATGTTACACATTCATGTTAACATTTAAAAAAAATTTTTCTGTAATTTTAAATATTTTGGAGCTTATTCTGACAATGGGGCTTTGATGTGTTGACTGTTAATAACGAGTGGTAGATGAGAAATGCAGGAATAAATGGGTTGTGAGGAGGAGTGGTAAACGTCTCACATTTCTACACATTGCTGTTCACAGTAGGCAGTTGAAAATGTCTGTGTCACTACTTTCCCCAAGATTAAAACCTGCCAATGTGTTGTTTTTTCCATAGGCATTTTCCATTTCAAGATGTTCATTTCTGATTGTAGAGTAAAATAATTTGTTCCTTAAACTTTTTTAGCCATCAGAAAGCATAGAGTGTGTATGGTGAAGCTCTTTCTACCACCCCTGAAATCACATTTACCTTCACATAAGTAAGGGCAGAAAAAATGAAATCTGTTTGTCATAGATTCCACATGTTTGATACTCTCAGATCCTAGTGAAAAGTATAATTCAATAAAATTTTAGCAAATGTAATCAAATATCATATAAGAAGATAATATATCATGACCAAGTGGAAGTGGAATGTATTCCATGCATGCAAGCTGGCTCAATTTTTGAAAATCAATAAATGTAATTCACCATAACCACTGGCTCAAGAAGAAAAATTATATAATCATGTCAATTGACATGGAGAAAAGTGTTCAACAAAATTCACCTCCCTTCATGATAAAAAAACTCTGAGTACATGAGGAATAGAGGAGAACTATTCCAACCTAATAAAGAATATGTACAAATAACCCATAGCTAATGTCATATTTAATGGTGGAAGAGTGAATGCTTTTCCTCTACTATCAGAAACAAGGGAAAGATATCCATTCTCATCACTTTTATTTATTTCTAGAAGTTTTAATCATTGCAGTAATAGAACATGGAAAAGATACAAAAAGTATACAAGTTGGAAAGGAAGAAACAAACCTATCTCTGTTTGCAAATGACATCATGTCTATATAGAGAATTCTGAAGAATCTAAAAACAAAGAAACAAATGTACAAACACCCTAGAGCAGTTTAATAGGGTCACAGGATCTGTGATTCATGATCAGCTCATGAAAATCAATTATATTTCTCTACATTGACAATAAACAAGTGGAAAGTAAAATAAAACATGTAGTACCTTTAACGATTTCTCAAAGATCTTTCCAAATTATTATGATGTATAATCACCATGCTGTAGAGTAGTTCTCTGGAACTTACTCATCCTAATTGAAACTCTGTGCCCTTTCCTCAACATATCCCCATTCCCCTCTGTCTCTAAACCCTTGACAACCACCATTCTACTCCCTGCTTTTATGACTTCCACTTTTCTAGATTCTACGTATAAATGAGATCATGTAGTATTTGTCTTTCTGTACCTGAGTATTTCACTTAGCATAATGTCACCTAGGTTCATCCATGTTGTCACAAATTACAGGACTTGTTTATTAAAGCTGAATAGTTTTCCACTGCATTATACCACATTTTCTTTATCCATTCATCTGTTGATAGAGACTTGGATTGATTTCATATCTTTGTTATTGTGAATAATGCTGCAATGCATATTGGAGTGCAGCTATCTCTTCAACATGCTAATTTCATGTCTTTTGGATATATACCCAGCAGTAGGATTGCTGGATCATATGGGAGTTCTGTTTTTAATTTTTAAAGGAATCTTGTAATTCTTTCCCATAAGCTATACTAATTTACATTCCCACTAATGGTGTACAAGATGTTCCCTTTTCTCCACATCCTCATCAACACTTATCTCTTGTCTTTTGAATAATGGTCATTCTCACAGGTATGAAATGGTATCTTATTTTTGTTTTATTTTGCATTTCCCTGAGGATTAGTATGTTGAGCATTTTTTCATATACTTGTTGGTCGTTTGTATTTCTTTTCTTGAGAAATGTCTGTTTAGTTCCTTCGTCAATTTTTTTAATTGGGTTATCTTTCTTGTGATTAAGTTGTTTGAGTTTCTTATATATTTTGGATATAAATGTTTTATTAGATATGTGGTTTAAAAATATTTTCTCCCAATCCATAGGGTCTCGACATTCTGTTGATGGTTTCCTTTGCTGTGAAATATCAAGCTTATTTCTGAAATTAACAAAATAGAAGACACTTTTCTAGTCTAGTTCAAAAGGCAAGTGCTGATGCAAAAATACTTAATATAAAAAGTTGACAAAGTGGAATAAATGGCAAAACACGAAGAACTTTAAAACATCATGTGGCTACTCCATACATCTCTTACAAATAAATTGGTAAACCTAAATGATGTGAATAGCTTTCTAGGAAAATATCTAAATATAACTTATCAAAACTGTAGTTGAGATGGCAGATTCAAGCAGACCAATTTCCATACAAGTAATACAGAAAGTTGTCTGATAGTTTTCTTGCATGACAGCAGTGACTTAGATGATTTCATAGGAAAATTCTACCAAACCTGTAAAAATCTAGATAGCTCCAGTGCTGTTAGGATATCCTAGTACATAGAAATAGACATCCCACATTTCTTATAGACATATTTAATGTAGTTCTAATAACCATACTAACAAGTTTTACTTTTTTTGAGCTATGCAAATTGACTCTAAAGTTCAAATGGAAGAGTGAAAAAATAATAGTTACCAGAAAAATGTTAAAAAAGAATGAGAACTAGTTTCATCATATGTTAGAATGTAATATAAAGCCTCTATTATTAAAGGAATATAATACTGATGAACAAATAGGCAAACTAATGAAATAGAATCAAGACATTCAAAAATAGACCATGAGTATGGTAATTCTGTCAAATTCATAGATGAAAAGACCAACTTTTAAATAAAAAATTGTGATGGTTGATTTTAGATATCAACTTGAATGGATTAAGACATAACCAGATAGCTGGTAAGCCACTGTTTCTGCGTGTGTCTGTGAGGGTGTTTCTGGGAGAGATTACCATTGGAATCAGTAGACTGAGTAAAGAAAACCCATCCTCACCAATATAGGCAGATATTATTCAATCTGATAAGGGCTCAAGTAGAACAAAAAGGTTCAGGAAAGGCAAATTTTCTTTCTCTTCAAGAGCTGGGACATCCATCATCTTCTGTCCTTGGACATCAGAACTCCAGGGTCTCTGGCCTTGAGCCCCAGGACTGAGTTACACCATCTGCTCCCCTGTTTCTCAGGCCTTCAGCTCAGACCAAATTACACCACTGGTTTTCCTGGTTATCCTGTTTGTAGACAGCGCATAATGGGACTTCTCAGCCTTCATAATCATGTGAGCCAATTCCCAAAATAATTCTCTTGTGTTCTCTCTCTCTCTTTCTCTTTCTATATATGTATGCTATTGGTTCTGTTTCTCTGGGGAACCCTTACTAATACAAAGCTATTGGAATAACTGGCTAGCCATTTGGAAAAGATGAAATTCTATCCAGATCACACATTATAAACTAAGAAAAATTCCAAAAACATTAACAACATAAAAATAGAGCTGTACAAGTTCTAGAAGAAAGCATGAGTGAATTCTTTTTTTGACCTAGGTATAGCAGAAACTTCCTAACAATCATTCAAATTTCAGAAGCAACAATGTTGATAAATTTGATCATTTTAAAACAAAAACATGCTTCTGCATGGCAAAACCCAAGACAAATGACACACTGGGGAAAAATTGTTGCAACTTTTATCACAGAACAGGGCTGACAGCCCTGATATATAACAAGCTCCTAAATATAAGAAGAAAAGAACAACTTGAAAAAAAATATGTGAATGTACACAGTCCTCAAAAAAGAATGACAATGATCCTTGATGCATGATGAATATGAAAAGTGCTGTTCAACCTTACTCATAACAAGAGAAATGCAAATTAAAACTATACCAAAGTCCTGCTCTGCACGATCGGTTTCATAGCACGTTTTGTGAGCGTGACTCTGGGAAGAAAGGCACTCTCAATCCTTTGCTAGTGAGGATGCAAAGTGATACAACTTTCAGAGAGGAGAATTTGACTGCAGTTAGTAAAATTTCTACTAAAATTTCACCTTTGACTTAGCAATCTCACTTTCAGAAATCTATCACAAACATAAATTGGCAAAAATAAAATGTGACATATGCACAAGATCCTTCATTATTCCAGATTGTGACATTACCTATAATAGCAAAAGACTCAAAACGTTTACCCATAGGCAACTGGTTGACTAATTATAGGACAATCATGCAATGGAATACTATGCAGTTATAAAAAGAAATAAAAGTATTAGAAGGGCCTCTATACATTAAAGTATAGTCATTTCCAGAATATATTGTTAAGTGAAGAAACCAAGGTACAGAAGGGTATATATAGAATGCTAGCTTTTGTATAAAAAGAGGATACAGAGAATATATGCACACACAGACATATATATGTATATATGTAGTAAAATACACGTTTGTGAAAATAAACAATTGAGGGAAATGTAAAGTTGATGCAAGAGTACTTTGAACCTCATTAAGTTTTGAGTTGAGAAATGCAAATATTTTACGTAATCAGAAAATTAAATAATGAAGAAAAATCATTTTTTTGATAATGTTAAAAATTGAAAACAAACTGAAACAAATGAATATTACTCTATATATTATGTTGGAGAAAAACTTTACAAATAAGAGATTTGTTCTACCTGAATTTAGAACACAGCTGTGTGACTGTAAATTCTCAGCTGTATGAAATTTAAGGACTAAAAACTGCACAAGAATCTTAAACTTCTTTTAGTAGCTTATTGTTAGTAAAAGAAAAAAACTATTATTAATTGGAAAGTATTGTATGGTTACTGTGGAATAAGCACATAATTATGTTAATATTGTTAGGAGATATTTAGAATGTGAGAAAAAAAGGTACAATTATAAAATCAAAGGAAGTAATACTAAATTTGAATACCAAATATTAGTGAAAGTCATATTTTCTCCTTTAAAAATTTTTATTTCTTAACTCTGTTTAATAAAAAGGCCCCAAAGCAATGATAACCCAGGAACAAGGAGCATACATAATGCCCTTTTGTAGAAGCTGTGGTTTCTAAAAAATATTTCCCACTAAAAGAGCTCATCGTTCTTTAGAGAAATGACTGATTCTAGCTCTGGGAAAGGAAATATACAAAATAAACCTGTATATTTTATGCCAGAGAACAATAAAGCTATCAAACCCTAATGAGTTTGTGCCAAAAGGGCACAGAAGCCAACTTAAAGAGGGTCCCACTGGCAAAAGAAAAGCATTTTAAAAAGCACCACTTCCCCCACAAAAAGACCACACCTGATTAAAACATACTGAATATGGAAATATTATAAATTTGTAAGGGATATAAACCATGAAGACAAAGATGCCGATAAAAAGAAGGCAAAGGAAGAAAACCCCTCTTTGGCTACTATTGGAGGTTTGTAGGCTAATAACTCATATTTCGTACATCAAAATACTGTATAAATATCAGTAAACCTTAAAGGAAAGGTATAGGGACTAAACAAGAAACATGAATTCTGCACAGTAAATAGAAGTCATAGGAATAACGTAGACTGATGGGGACAAAACTGGCCTGAAGCTAGATAGTGGCTCAAATTACACTGGCATTTTCAACAAAGCAAAGCGCCCTTTAAAGTAGGTATCGTATTACATTACGCCCTTTATCCAGAGATGGAAATGATCCCTCCCTCCCTTCCTCGCTTCTTTCCTTCTTTTTCACTGGAACTCAATTAGAAGTAAGTAAAGGAAAAAAATTAAATATTTATCTTTTCCAGTTTGAGATCCATTTCCCAGTAATCAAATCGGCCAAGTGAATGAGAAAAGTTCTCACTCGAAGAGTTATAATTATGCAGAAGAAATCATAAAGTTGGAAAAACACAATTTTGTAATTCTTCAATTAAAAAACAAAAACTGATGCCGGCAATGGTTGTTATCTTAGGCTATTTGGGCTGCTGTAACAAAATACCACAAACTGGGTAACTTATAAACCAAAGAAATTAATTTCTCGTAGTTCTGGAGGCTGGGAATTCCAAGACCAAGGCGCTGTCAGGTTCAGCGTCTGGTAAGAGTCTGTTTCCTGGTTCATAGAAGGCAACCACTTGCTGTGTCTTCACAGGTTGGAAGGAGACAAGGCAGTTAGCTCTCTGGGGCCTCCTTCTAAGGGCACTAACTCCATACATAGGGACAGCCCCATCCCTATGATCTAATCACCTCCCAAAGACCTCAAATCTAAATCCCATCACACTGCTGATTAGGTTTCAACACGTGAATTTTAGGGGGACAGAAACATTCAGACCTTAGCAGTTATCAATGGCTGGAGATGCCATTTGGTGAAAGACTGCTAAGGAAATTTACCACATGAACTTACTAACCAATCTTGGCATTGCTAAAATGAAAAATAAATTATGTGCCTCCTGTTGTAATGCTATATGAATTACATAGCACCATTTAGAAAGTTTTGTTGGTCAGCCCCCATAACAAAGGAAAAATAAAAAGAAATGTTGAGCCTGAATTGAGCTTTTATGTCTAACTTCTAATCTAGTGGAAATAGGGGGAAAGAAGAACATGTTAAATGATGTGATGAAAAGCCATCAGCCAAATCTGGAGTGTGAGATATCTTATAAAACAAATGACCTTGTTTCTTAAAAAGTCAGTAGTATTAAAATAACAAGTTGGCACTGTTCTAAATCAAGAGACTTAAAAGAAGTCTAAGAAATAATCAAATACATTGAGTAGGCCTAGTATGCATCTGATAAAAACAAACAAACTTTATACTTATAATTTGGGGACAATTGGATATATTGAAAAATAGGCTGGGTATTATATAATAACTATTAAGAAATTATTGGTATTTTTGTTAGATGTGGTGGTAGTATTTTTTTGTAAAAAAGGTCATTTATGTTATCATTACTGTCATTGAGATTTTTTTCTAAAGTAGGTAAAGATTAAATTTCATGGGATCTGAGATTTACTTTAAAAAACTCTTGCTATAAAGGGGTTAGGTGAGAGAGAGGAAACAAATATGGCCATGTGTTGATAAATATCAAACCTGGGTGCTTGGACTCTCTATTTCTGTTTCACTCTGTATTTTTGTGATTGAAATTTTCTTTAAAATAGGTATCACACAATATGACCTGGCCAGAATGTGAGGAGGAATAAGGGAGGCAGGAAGCTGTGGGGCAGAAGCACAGTCCTGACCACAGGTCCAGGAGAGGATGCTGCCCGTGCAGGGACCACTGACTGTCGGCTACTTACCACAGACAAGGCTGAGCCCAGCAACCAGGGAAGGTTGAAGGAGACCAGCTCCACAAGAGGCAGTGCAATTCAGACAGCCGACATCAAGGCAGAAATAACCGCTGGAATCAGACCAACGCTGGCCTCAACAGACCAGATAATTGGATGCAAGAAGAGAATGTTACCACGTCCAATAAAAGTTTTGGTTCTTGTTTGACCATTTCAGGATGAAATAAAATCAACATGTAGTTATGTATTCAATTCATCATTGAAGCAAGTTACAATTGGTTCTGGCGTTTATTCAATGAGGCGGAAAAATTTATGATTGCTACTCCCTTATAATAACTTCTTATATATTGAAATGCATGATGAATTTACTTCTTAACTTTCTATTCAGATTAAAATATTAAAATCAGGTTAGCCTTTTCTTATGCTTTTCTCCCCAATCCTTTCATTATTTTTCTTCTCCTTTTGAAATCTCAAAATCTACCTTGTAATTACAGAGTACATCAAAATACTGTATAAATATCAGTAAACCTTAAAGGAAAGGTATAGGGACTAAACAAGAAACATGAATTCTGCACAGTAAATAGAAGTCATAGGAATAACATAGACTGATGGGGAACAAAACTGGCCTGCAGCTAGATAGTGGCTCAAATTACACTGGCATTTTCAACAAAGCAAAGCTCCCTTTAAAGTAGGTATCGTATTATATTATGCCCTTTATCCAGAGATGGAAATGATCCCTCCCTCCCTTCCTCGCTTCTTTCCTTCTTTTTCACTGCAACTCAATTAGAAGATTGGAGGGAGTGTGTGTCTGTGTGTGTGTGTGTGTGTGCGTGTGTGAAGTCCTTGTCAGGCTCAGCAGGGTTAGTCATTTGCACTTGCATGAGAACTACTACTTTCAAATGTGGGCTCTCTGCCTCGTCTCCAAGACATCAGTTTTTATTCTTCCATTGTCTCAAATCCAGGAACAGTCTTCTTCCATGGAATACTCACTTACTTATCTTGATCTCTCTCTCTCTCTTTTTTTTTTTTTTACCCTTTTTTAACTTCAAGACACTGCGAAGCCCAATTCAGTAAAGATTCCTTGAAGTGTTTAGTATTTTCCAGATAACTCTTATTTCTTTGCTTCATGGAAATGCAACATTGTGTATAACCTTCCTCTGCTTAAGAATAAGTTACATATAGGAGAGAAGAAATATTGAAGAGGGGAACCAAATAATTACTCTGTTTTTATTTTGTTTAGAATGAAAATATATGCTGTGTTAAATATATTTGGGTGTGTTCTCAGCCATTAAACCCTCAGTGCTCCATTTATTGTGTATTTATGCAACCAATGCGATATGGCTTGGCAAAATTAGAAAAATGGATTCTCTCACAGCGGTGGGGAACCGGTGGCCTCAAGGCCACATGTGGGCCTCCAGATACCCAAGTATGGTCCATAGATGTAATCCAACTTCACAGAACAAATCCATTTATTAAAAGGATTTGTTCTGCAAAATTTGGATTCAGTCAAAAGGCTGTACTTAAGGATCCAGAAAACCGCATGTGGTATTAATTGATCAACACTTAAGTGCACATATAGTAGTAACAACATCGGGTGTCGGGCAGGTGGGAGAGGGGAGGAGGGGATGGGTGTATATACACACCTAATGGGTGTGGTGCACACCATCTGGGGGATGGACACGCTTGAAGCTCTGACTCAGGTGGGGCAAAGGCAATATATGTAACCTAAACATTTGTACCCCCGTAATATGCTGAAATAAAAATTTTTTTTTAAATTTTAAAAAATAATAAAAAAGAATGCTAGTCAGTTTGAATTACTCCATTATTTCATTTCAAACATATTTGGTAAATAGTTTTTAAAGTTTAAATTTTTGATTGTTGTATTCATATTTTATTTGTTAAAATTATTGTTATTTGCAACTGTTTTAAAGGAGGGGAGTGGAGTTAAAGTGCCCTTACTCTGCAGTTGTTAGTTATAAATCAAAGGTACAATTTCACCTTGATTTGACAGGTAGCTCCCCAAATGCCAGAGGTTGCACAGCTTGCTTAGTAACTAAAAAGGCATTGAGTTTGGAACCAACTACATCACTTCAAATCTCAGCTCTGCTGTCTTTGTAACCTTGACTTTCTTTACTTAACACCTGCTATGCCTCATTTCTTTTCATGTTATGTTTAAGCTTTAATGTTATTAATTAGTACTGGATTATTAACTTTAGGCATTGTATACTAAGGTTTTCCCACCAATCTTTCTGTGCTCCTGTTTTCTTACCCTACCCCCAGTACTCATTTTTACCACCTCAAGCAACAGCCTGAGTAACTTAAGTTTCCTAGGCTTCGTGTATTGCAAGCTACCCAAATATTTTTACTTTATGGCAGAACACAAACCAAACCTAATTTGACTGCAGGTGTTAAGACTCATGGAACTTGGCAGAATTGACAAATTCTAGCTGCTTGTAGAACAAGCTGAAATGTTTGTGACTCTGTACCTTGGGTAGGCTTGTGGCTTAAGAAACTGGAAACCAGTAAAGATGGCCCCATGCCAAGCCTTTGAGGTAGAGACTTTGAAAGTCTCAGCAGAAGCTCTGTTGGCCAACTTCATGACTCCAATAGCTGCTTGCAAATAAATAAGGCTAATATGCTGTGCTGGTTATAAGTACTGTAGCTTGCTTGTTCTGCTGGCTTACAAAGTAAGTGGACAAGTTCAAAATCTGTCACAGAATGTAAATTACCACTGAATCTAGACCACTGTGAGAGAGAATATTTTAAATTTGACAAGATTACCAATGTGTGCCTATGATTTGTAAATTTATTCTTATCTGCCTTGATGCAACAGTGGCATTACTTGGGTTCCTAGCCGTTAGTTTACAACCAATCTTTATATCTTGTGTCAACCTTTTAAAGATTCCATGGTAATTATAGAAATCTAAAGTCATTCAAGTGTGCTGAGTATCTCTTATTTATAAATTTATAATATCAGTGTTTGAGTAGATAAGAATATCTGGACAAAAGAGTGTACTGTTTAGATAGCAAACTAACACATAAAACATGGACCATATACAGTGTAGTATAAGTAATCAATGCTGTAATTTTCAAAGACAAGGCATGTGGCCAGATAAGGCTTCAAGGAAAAAGAATGGCTTGAAGGAAAAGTCTTGAAGAATAGTTTTAGTGAGATTATTGTCATGTGGGACTGACACGAACAAAGGTATTGCCACAGGAATAAGTCAGGTATGATCATAAACAGGAAGTAGATATGTCAGCTGGAGGAAAGGTTTCTAGTCAATATCAGATCCTTTTTAGGAAGAACACATTTATAATTTTACTTGACTTTGTGATTTATTTTATTCACTAACATAAAAGTCATTTTTGAAGCTGCTTCTATAGTGTACTTCAAAGAGCATATCTTTTATTCTGACTTTTGTCACCAAATGGTTATAGGATTGGTTAATTCTGATTGCTGGGATCACCCTTTTTCTGGTAATGGCAAAAGGTTGAGGATTACATTTTCACTGGTTACTTCTTATTTACCACCAACCTGCTTTTGTAGGTGCCATCATGATGCCAGAGAGCTCATTCTCCACTTGGGACTGCTCATCCCTTGCTGATACACTATAGTTCTCTTTTTAGAACATCATATATAGCATCTTGTTTTTCAGTTCCCTCTACATCTAATAACCAGATAAGGTGGATGGTGGCTGGGTATAAGCAGGATTTAAAATATTCCCTAGATGGCTAAGGAGGGACCCTGCTTCCTGCCCTCTCCAAGTAACAGTAACAGAGACTTGATCAGTTCAGCCCTCTTTCAGCCCAAAGCATCAATATGACATTGGGGTTAAAAGTATGAATTCTGGAGCCAAATTGCCTCCCCTTGAATTGTGGCTCCCCCATTTTCTAGCACCATTGACTTGGCTGAGATATTTGGTTTCTCAGTGCATCAGTATTTTTATCTGTAAAATGGATATGATAAAATCTACTTTCTTGGGCGGTTCTGAGAGATTCAAATATTTGACACACACCTTTTAAAAAGTTCAAGGACAAAGTAAGAACTCACATTGTTATATAATTGTAGTTAAATGTACATCTTTTAGTTTACATCTATTATTTTCTACCACTGAATATATACTGCTACACAGGCTAAATATAATTGCCAGAACTTCAAATGAACTTTGACAGGCTTTAACATATTTGCTTATTTAAAAAAATCTGCCCTGTTATTATATATTAACCCCATTATGCAATTATGATGGTTTTACATTACTCTGGACAAACTGTGCCCTTATCTTTAGCTATCATCTAAATGATTACTGATCACAAAGTCTTGCTTTGCTGTGAGACTTGCAGGGTTCTCCCTTGTTCCCCTGATTGGCTAACGAGGGAAAGGGGAAGAGAAAGAAGAATTTTCTCTGTCCTTCAACGCCCCCTTCAAACACCACCCCTGCCTGCAGACGTATTGGCACTGAGTCTTCTTCAGGAGAATAGAATAAGAAAACACGAATAAGAACTTTTAGTCTTCCACATTTGAACCTTTTGGACACAACTTTAAACAACTTTGGCATATGTTAGCCATATGTTTAAAACTCAGCCAAGTAGTTAGATGTCTAGTATTCAAACATAAGCTGCAAAGTTTAGAATTACAGTAGAGAATTCCCTTTCTGTTCAGAGCTGGCCTCACATAGCAGAGGTTTATGATTTGAAGGGCATAGGACAGCCTTCTTTCTCTGTCCAAAGAGTAGCCCCCTTTTGCCCTCTTCTAAATGTCTCTTTGACTAACTATTTTTGGGGGCAATGACAAAGGCTTGCCTGCTAAAGCAAGTTAGATCACTTTCTGTCCAGGGAGGATTAGAAAGTATGAGAATAGCCAATATGTTGGAACACTTCAGTTGAGTAAGAGGAAAAATGAGGGGGAAAAAGAGAGAGGGCCCTGAATAAAACTTTGCCAATATGATTCTCTTGCATAAGGAGTTTCTGTTTTTACTTATTCTTTGAAGACAGATTGGTTCAGTATAAACCTATGTTATAAGGCAGGTAAGTAATGGCTACCTCTTTGAAAATGGAACCATGAAGACCATCAAAGAGTGTTAGCTAGAACCAAAGACAATTTTAATTTAAACAAGGACAGAGATATTTGCCCTTGAGAGATGGTCTAACACTCAATGTCTATGATGTGAAATGGAAAAAAATATTCACTTAATGGAAAGCAAGGGTAGTATAACTAACCACTGTTTAAGGTTAAATTATCCCTTTTTTTCTTCAAAAGAGATACTGTTAGTTTCTATCTCTTGTTGTTGCCAAGAAGTCCAAGTGTAGAAGAAAATTATCAAGGTACGTACAAAAGGTACTTCACCTAAGCAAGTATCATTATTTGGAAAACTTTATTTCCGTTTATTCTCACTTGTGCCAATAATTCAGAATGGCAAAAGACTAAATTTTTTCTTGTTTCAATTTTGTCTTTGGAAACCATCTCTATTTTGGTGTAACTGTTTATAACATATTAAGTAGTCTTAACCTGTAATGCTAATCAGTTTTTTTTGACCTTTGGACTTTTTAAAAAAAACTTTAAGGCTGCCCTGATTAGAAAGATGGGGCAATCTACTTTTGCAATCACTATATTCACATGTAGGTAGAAGAGCTTTTTAGTCATTTGGCTACATGTGATCCTTCAGCCACATTGAGAAATACTAGCATATATAGATGATTGAATCCATTAGAGCTAGTTAAGCCAAGGTGTCATAGGTTGGCTTTGTTTTGAGGCTATGAATTGCTTACGGGATAAAGAAAGTATAGACCATAAACACCATAGCTTAAAAAATTTAATTCAGTTGTGGATGTGGTAAAACACAAAAACAGCAAACCATGCGTCTTAAAGTTTAACCTAGGTTCAACTCTTGCCTCTGTCATTACTATTATAGTTATGTAACTTTTGGCAAGTTACTTAAACTTTGAATGCCAATTTCTTTTTTTTTTATGTTTGTTTGTTACTATAAATTTACTCATACCAGGAAAATGGTCATATTTAATATTCTCAAAATAATTTTGGCACAGGTCAAGTCTTCTCATTCTGTTAAATCCCTGAGCTCATTTAAAGGGCAGATTTTTTGCATCAGCCTCTACCCCACTCCACCCTGCAGACTCCCTCTCTGGAACACCTCACTACCTGCCCTGGCCTCGCAGCTACTTTAACTCTCTCTCATGTTACCCCGAGGGGAACATTTCATGCTATAACCTTTCTAACCAGTTGTGCTCTGCAGAAACCATGCAGCTTCTCTGATGTGAAGACTTAAGAATCCCTGTGCCAAAGTGGACCCCGCACAATTTTTCTGACGCTTATTGACAAAGAAGAGGAACCACACAGGGTACATGTTGTGCCTCTTTCTTGTTATTCCTAAAATTGCCCACAGTGATCAGTGTTATAATGCCTCCAAAGCTTTATGCCTCAGATGCTCATCCAAACACTGGATGGCAAAGTGGTTGATATCTATGTCAAACTTACTGGCAAACAAGTGGTGCTTGCAAAGCATCCAGTTCAAGTCTCCAGCTCCAAAAATGCACACCGAGTGCACGTGGACCCCACTGCAGGGTGGGCAGGGAGTGCCCTTTGCAACATCACTTTCAAAGTACTGCCACTTGACAAACCTGGCAACTGTGTGCATGTCAGACAAGTCGTGCTTATGGCTCAAGGAGAAGGAGCTAGAGACTTCAGGGATCCTTTGAATAGTGGCCCAGAGATATTCATTTGAGCTGTATGTATCCTGCATCCACTCAATAAACTTTTGGGTTTTTCATTCTCTAGCACACACCCCACATACTCCCTTCTGACCACAAAATAGGCGCTGCCTGAAAAAAGAGGTGTTTCAAGTGGAGGATGCATTTTGACAGTTCCCATGTCAGCTTTCCATTAATAACTGCATAACACTTTTTCCACCTTTTTTTCTTTATTGGATGGCATCTTGTTTGCTTCAAGGCTGTTTTCACCCATTAACAACCTGAGCCTCCTGACAATATCTAGGGTTTTTTTGTTGTTGTTGTTATCCAAACTGAATAATTTATTGCTGGTCTGAGGCTTGCCTTGTTTTACACTTAAGCAGAATTTACATTGTGCCCACAAATAGCAGATATCAACATTTAAAGGAATTTAATAGTGACCTATTCAAATAAGGCAATCATCTTGGTATGAAATTTTTATTTAAATCTTACATAACTCTACGTTGGTTTTAATAGGAAAATCCATACCACACAGATTTATCAAGTACTTTCAGTCTGCACTTACCATGAGAGGTCCTTCAAGCAGTTGAGGTTGCCCCGACTCCACGATGCATAAACCACACTCTCCAACTGACTGGCCAAAAAGACGTTCCTAAAATAGGACGCAATGCCCATTGCCGCAGTTAAGAAGGACGACTCTGATTTTTTGTCCACATGAATGCAATAGAAATTCTGTGGCATATAGATGGCCCTCCAAGCCTCCACGCATTTCAATTTTGTGAGGAACCACTACAGAATATGCTATTGGAAACTCCGCCTTTTCCTTATTAAGGGGTTCCACAATATGTTTGCTCCTCTTGATGAAATTACAGTCACTGGTCACGTTTATATAGCCGTAAGGTGTCTACCAAGTGAACTTTCTGAGTTTTACTGTTAGCATCTCAAGCTTTACCCTGAATGCCAATTTCCTTTCTTTAAATGAAGATATGAAAATATTCCTAGAAGGCTAGTGGAAGAAGGTAACAAAACATGTAAAATGTGGGTGTGTTATAGGTCATCCATAAATAGTAGATGCTATTAACATTAGAAATTTCTAAATGTTCATCTACTGATTATCACCATCATGAAGAGTCTACACATTTTCTACTTGCTTTTATCCATGGACTTGATGAATTAGATCTTGAGAATTTGTAACAAACATAGTAGTTGATACCCCACAATGTGAGCACGTTTTAATTAGCCCATAAGTCAAAGCAATATTCCTCAAGGGATATTCTGTGGGTCTAACAGACCTCTTATGCTATGAAGATGTTTTCAGCTCTTTTTTTTTAGTTTTGGAGGAAGAACCTATATACATTTCTTTATTACCTGAACATGCCTATGTTCATCATTATTCTGGAAATGCATAAAAACAGACTCGAACTGTGTTTGTCAGCTTTTTTTTTATGTTATGCTATATTGCCAACACAAGGATATTTATTATTCAAATAGAATTCTTCAAAACACTTTGCTCTGCAAGACAGTCATTGGAAGCATTGTCCCATCTACTTTGGGTATTTTCTATTCATTTATTTTAACCTAACAGGTTGGCTGATATTCCTGTTGGAATCTTAATTAGGTGGTTCTGGTTTTCTAAATTCACAGGATATTCCATGACTGGCACCCCCACCATTTCACAAAACAATATTTAAGCATCAGTTAGATATAATCATAGAGTTCATCATTTACATTTACTTTAGAAATATAAGAAGAAAGTAAGGGAAGGTTAGGGAAGGGAACAAAACCTCAATAATTCCACTTTCTCCAGTCTGAAATTGATTCTGTCTCACCACTGCCTCATGTCCTGTCAAACTTATTCAATGTATTTTTTAGAATTTGAATTTAAAAGGAAAAGAGTCTTCATTAAAATAAAATTGCCTAAATTAATCTGAGTGATACAACTATTTGACATATCTAATTTAGATTCCAGTGGGCCAACTTTTGGAGAATTTATTAAAATGATTTTAGAATGGTGTAGAGCTTGTCTCTAACATTTTAGGCATATAAGTTGATATTCCAATTAAAGTTCAGAGCTAAGAGGAAGTAGCTACCATAATGGACTGCCTGTCTTCTATGAGATATAGACCTAAACCACAGATTTTCTAACTTTAAACATTTTTTAATAAAACAATTATTCCTATGTAGAAAATTTCATACTGTAATTTATTATACATGTGGTATACATTTAAAATGAGTGAGACTAGGACTGATCTATTCCAATCATGGTTTTACCTCCAGTTTTTGTTTGGAATGTTTCCTTCTGATTCATTCTGGGTCAAATGTTCTACCTCAGGGATTTAAATTCTTGATCTTTAGGCTTTTGATATTAAAGGCTTTTAGTTTGCTATTTCCCTTGGCAACCAGTTTAATTGCACAAATAAGAGTCTTTTCTGTGATCATAAACTAAAAGTGCTGTTGTAGTTTGCCCTTTTAAATATTCTCTCTCATCTAAGATCTTTCATATTCTTTCATGTAAAGAAAGCAGAAGTAATCACTGCCATATAAGCTAGCCCTCTGTTTTGAAGTCCTACATATATCATGTTTTGTTTTTGTTTTCCCTGTGAGGTGGTTTCTGTTACTTGACTCAGTAACAAATCATAACATTTGTATACTGTCTCATAATTTATAAATCACTTTCATATTCTCATTTGAACTTTTTTTTTAAGGTTTGAAACAATCTATTTTTAATGACAAGAGAATAGAGTAATATCAAGAGGTTGTTGTGCATGCCAAAATTTAAAATTTTTCTGAGTTTCAATTTTAACATGTGATTTTCTGGAATGCATGAAAACTATAAGAAAGATGTTTTCTGAATGCCTACTTATTTTTTAGTTTTAAAGCAGCCTACGTTCATGGCAACTATTGTCAAAATAACCTTTACATGTAAATGTGACACTTAAGGCTATACAACACCAACTTTAAAATAAGCCCATGAAGTAGGTAGTTGGTGGTTAAAGATGAACTGAATGAAGTGTACATGTTAAAGTCTTATTTGTAAAAATATATGTTTGAGGTTCTGAGAAGTTCAAATGATTTTCTAAGGTCACTTGGTAGAGTTTAGATTCATTTACAGCTTTTCTAGATGACAGGATAAGTTTTTTTCTACTATATAATACCACATTGATCACATTTGTGGTTTTAGTTTTTGTCATTGTCTCTAAGGTAAAATTTACGTAGATTGAAATGTTCAGATATTAAGTGACAATTTGAGTTTTGAGAAATATATATTGCCTGTGCAACCAACACAATAACCAAGATATTGAATATTTCCTTTTCTCCAGCATTCCGTGAGGACTCTTCCCATAAACTTCACCCCTGGAAATCACTGTTCTGATTTTTTTCCTGCCATAGCTTAGTTTTGTTCTCATAGGCAATTAACTTACTGGTAGATCAGCTTGATATTTTTGAGGCTTGTTTTTAAGCTTTTGGAAGCTGCTTTTAAAACAGCTATTACTTAAGCCCTTTGTGCCAAATATATGTTCAGCAAGGTTTCTCCATTCTGGCTGGTCAGAATTTCTGTGTCTGCTAGTACAGTTCTAGAACCTCCACTCAGCTCATAGCTCTGCAGCACCTCTTTTCTGGAAGACCTTGCTTAGCCTTATCCTATGTATATGAATATGAATAATTGGCTAAAACCTTAAGAGGAACCATGCGAAGATTTATTTTCTCTGTAGCTCTCTTCTCTTTGGTAGCCTGTCCTATAAACTCTGTCCAACTTGGCAACGTCGAAGTCTGATTTCTTTCTCTTAATTTATTGAGACCTCTGGGACTTCTTGAGATCCCTTATCCCTGTACCTCAATCAAAAAAGTGCTCCCAGGCAAAAAGTCAAGGTCATTGTTGGACTCATCTCTCTGAGGGGTCTGAAAATAGGTCTTCTATATGTTTTATACCATTTTTACAATTTTTTAATCTTGGGAGCACCTGTTGGGTACTAGTTACTTCATTGTGGACAAAAAAAAGGTGGAAATCTCTCATGGGCAGAAACAGAAGTTGTACTTATTGATTGTATTTTTAGCTACTTTGTCTCTATGAAACATTAATAAGTATTTAATCATACTTTTTACTCATCTTCCCCATGTCAGTTTAAGCTACAAGGACAATTTCTTAAGCTTCCTTAAAACAGTGGTTCTCAAGGTGCAGGCCATGGACAAGGAGCACTGGTGTCATTTGGGAAGTTGTTAGAAATAAAAATTTGCTGGCCTCACCCAAGACCTGATGAATCAAACACTGAGTTTGAGGACCAGCTATCCAAAGCCCCCAGTGTTTCTGATCTGTAATAAAGTTTAGCTACTTTCCTGTCACGTGTCCTACTAAAAATCTCCATAGCAGTTTTTGTTCTAATTTCTTGATCTATTTGTTAGCTTTCCTCTAAGTTCTACAAAAACAGAAAAGGTGTCTTATATTCGCTTGATTCCCAAAGTGATGTTTGATAAAAAATTTGAACACATGTGCTATTGCTTTGCCTTCATTTCGTAGCACAATTTTTTTCCCTTCTATTCCAAAAAGCTCATATATCTTCTCCCAGGGTTTCTTGAAAATGAAAAGACCGTATTTTTTAATGACTTTAATTGGTTTCATTTCATGAGATTATCATGCTTTTGCCTTCAGGGAAGAAAAAAAGAACAAGTTGACTAAGAAATCTTGTAATTTCTTTATGGATTAAACCTGTCCATAATTTACAATTTTTAAATTATAGTCTCAGGGAGAAACTTATGATGCAGAAGAGATAGTGAAGCTACAAGAAAACTGAGAGTAAATAAACCGTCCTTGCATTTGAAAGGACCCAGGATATCACATTTATTTTATAGATTTTACAGACAATTTTAAATTAAAACTGCCTAAAGAAGTTTTAATTTTGATGAAGGCTTTTAAGTTGAAGTAGACATGGGGGAAATTTCCTGTTCAATGATATTCTGCCTTCAGGAGTCTTATCAGTTGGGTTTGTAATTAGACCAGGCCCTGCTGGAATAAAGAATGCTTCAGGATGTACTTTGTTTTGCTGCCCCAGAAGTAGGATCATAATATCACAGTGTCTCAGGAACTAAGAAAGTAGCAAGCTTTTGCTCAGTATGATAGAAAGCACATTCAGATAAGGATTGTGTGGTGAGGTTTTAGGTCTATTTACAACACTAAGGTAAATGACTATGAGAAAGTTATAGAACACTTTAATCTCAGTTTCATGATCTGTAAAACAAACATGATGTTCTGGGTCCCTTCTATGCAAAGACTGTTTACTCTTAGTTTTCTTGCAGGTTCACTGTCTCTTCTGCATCATCAATTTCTTCTTCTTGACTGGAATATTCCGTTGAGCTTACAGATTTGTTAATATGCTTGATTTTTTAAATCCCTCTTTTAACCCCGTATCTCCCCTACCACCCCAAGCAATAGCTGACCTTTCACTTAATCTTTGTTCAACCAAGCATTCTGTTGAAATTTGCTTAAAAGAGGAGGGGATGAGAGTGTGACTATGTAGCATTATTACTACCATGAATTGTAAATTAGTTCTCAGTAGTAGCATTTAGCATCCCTCTAATAACCTCATAGCCTCAGAATTGCGTGTATTGCTATAACATTTCCCTCTTTTCTCCTTTATTGCCAGTAAGGAACACACACACAGTCATGTGCTGCATAACAATGTTTCAGTCAATGACAGACAGCATATATAACCATGGTTTCATAAGATTATAATGGAGCTGAAAATTTACACTTACTTAGCAATTTGTGTTACAATGGCCTACAGTATTTAGTACAATAACGTGCTGTGAAGGTTTGTAGCCTAGGAGCAATAAGCTAGACCGTATACCCTAGGTATGTATTAATAGTAGGCTATACCATTTAGGTTTGTGTTAAGTACATTCTACAATATTCCCACAGTGATGAAATTGCCTAAAGGTGCATTTCTTAGAATATTCCTGTCGTTAAGTGATGCATGACTTTGTGTGTATATATATATATATTTTCTTCCTCTGAGGTTCCATATATCTACTCTTAAATTCCAATATACTCAATCTCCTAAAAATGTAGTATATGTTTAGATTCCATTAGAATATGGAGAGTCTATTGCCTTTTCTATGTAGCCTGTCTGGGTGCTCAAATTTACCTGTCATCTTTTGCCTTTTTAAATCTAATCAGAAGCCTTTGTTTTAGACACATATTCATATAAATTTTCTCCTAATACCAGCAGATTCAGAAACATAGTTTGAGATCCTTGCTTGAAAATTTTATACTGTTTAATTTAATACATGCCTATTTACTGTTTTGAAATATTAACCAGAGTATGCAATATTATCTTAGTCAGCTTGGGCTTCTATAATAAAAATATCATAGACTGGGTGGCTTATACAACAAATGTTTATTTCTCATAGTTCTAGAGGCTGGGAAATCCAACATCAAGATGGCACAGATCTGGGGTCTCGTGAGCACCAGGTTTCTGGCTTGTACGTGGCAGCCATCTCAATTCATTCTACCCCGCAGAAAGGGAACTTGAATCTCTTTATCTTCTTAAAAGGACACTAGTCCCATCATGGAGGCTCCACCCTCATGACATCATCTAATCCTAATTACCTCCCAAAGTCCCACCTCCTAATACCATTCCATTGTGGGTTAAGGTTGCAACATATGCATTTTGGGTGCTCAAAAAATGCAATACATAACAAATATCTAATTAAATGTTAACAGTTACCATAATATCCTAAGTGTCATTTTATTGACAGTAAATATTACAAATGTTCACAGCAAATGCTTATTTATGCCTCAGTTATCTCTTAAATGAAATCCAGGCTGTATGAATAAAATGAGAGATTTTACTTTCTCAGGCAAATCTATTTTCAGTAGAGTCATAGAGAAATGAGTTACCATGACTACAAGATTTGTTGCCCGTTCATTCACTTATTAAATTACTGTCTAACAATAGTCATTCCTACCTGCTAGCCCAGGGACACGATCTGACCTTTCATTTTGAATTGCTAAATAAAATTATAAATTCCTGTATTCATTTTCCTATTTGAGAACACTGGCTTTTACATTTCCTTGGTTATCAAGATTAATTTTTCTGGATTGATTCTACTCAATCTTGTTATATGAACTCTCATGGTGGAGTTATAGGTTTTACTGGTATCATAAGGACTCATAAAATATAATTGACTTCCTACAATAAAAACTGAAGTTTCTTTTCTATGAAAATTATAGCATGCTGATGAGTATCTGATACTGAAATCTCTACTGCCTGCATATGGGATTTTATATATTTCTTGAAATGAATTCAATGAAATCAGCTAGCAATGACCAGATGTATTCTACTTATTGCCAAAAGGAACCTTCCCAAATTAAGTTTGAGGTATGATCATATTAGCTATTTATTTTTGCTTTGAAGGTTTAAAAGCTTTATATTACAAACAATACTTTTAGAAATAAGAGATGTGTATAATATTTTTCACATTATTTTTATTACTTAATACTTCTACTTTCCCGTATGGAGTCCTGTGAAGTATGTAAAGAAAAGCATTGGAAAGTTTCAAGCCCCTGGGAGAAGATGTGAAATTAATTCACTAAAATGAGATATACTATAATGGAATATAACCCATACAAACACTGAGGGAGTGAGTGGAATGGAGTTGATTTAGGAGAGATTGGCATCAAAAGAAGGGAACACTTGGTATGGTTGTCATAATATAACTTAAGACTTCTCCTTTCAGTGTATATTAATCTCCTCTTTGCAAAATGCCTGTGTGTCATTGGACCCTTCTGAAAAATTGAGAAGGAAGTGATGAATGAGTAAATGTAATGCTAAACGTTACTGTTAATCACCAATATTTTTAAATTGCTGCTAATATGATATGTGTATACCAGAGAACACTGACTTAAAGATTAGGTTATAAAATTATTCTGAATTATGTCTCAGCCACTATGGTCTTTAGGAAAGTCACATATCCTTTGTGGCCTCAGTTTCCTCACTTATAACCTAAGAGTGTTGAAGTAGATGCTCTTTGATTCCTTCTGGTATTTAATAATATATCCTGGGTCTTCCTGAAAAGCTATATATTACCATCTGGTATAGCTGTGATTATTTGAATATACATAGGTTTTCATGAGAACTGGCTTCAGAAATTCCCAGGACATTTGAATTATTGTGCTAAATATGTTAGACTTCAAATCTATCTTATTACTTTCTTAATTTTGTTTAAAAAACCAAACAACAAAAATCTCTTCAAGTTAGAAAGGCAACATTTATGAATCCCAAAAGTGGGATTTTTATTTGTTTGGTAGATGCAGTTAATTATATATATAAAAAATAACTAAGAGCCCAGTTTTGCCTAGAGCTGGGGAACATAGTAGTGGAACTTATTAAGAAAGGAAACAAGCTATCAAGCTATCCTAACCCCACAATGATGTCTCACCCTTGCTGAAAACAAACTACCCAAGAGCAGAATTCTATTTCTCCTTCAACAGAAGTGCTTGATCATCTTAAAGTATAGCATGCTTCTCACTCCAGTGCCCCTCTATTATTTCTCTATTCTGGCATGTTAACTTTTTTACTTGACTAATAAGTAAGTTGACATTGAAATGGGAATGTGAGGGGACTGGTGTTTAAGTCATTACGAATGAAAATGACTGTTAGGTTGTACTGTTTCTTACTTACTATTTCAAGAAAGCAGTGTTTATTTTCTCCACAATATTTAGGAATCAAACACACTTCCATGAAATACAAGCATACATATGTAACCCAAATACAACCATGCATAGGGTGGTTTGAGCCATGTAAGAGTGTGTGATAGTTGTGTACTCTGTTGCTACTAACCAAACTCAAATGGAACTATATTATCATTCAGGAAAACTACAGGGGAATTGATGTCCCATTGGCCCCCAAGAGGTACGATCCTAATGACTGTCAGGAGATAACAGTGCTGAGTATTTCCTTCCTTCCATATGCTTGTAATCTTCAATATTTGTACCACAGTTTACCATGGTGAGTAGGGGGCTTACAATCCTTTTACTTAATGAAGAGGTATAATTATAACGTTATAATGTATACATAGATGAAAAAAGTATTTAGCACGATTTAAGGACAAAAACTCAATCACAGATTTTTGAAAGAAAATAGATTAGAGTAAATTTTCAAGGTTTTATTAATTTTAAAGTACTGTGCTATAATCCTATTATATGAAACTTATGGTTTTGTTAACCAGCATAGATATCATTTCACAAATATCTATTTATATTCAACAATGATGAAATTCGACACCAGACCAGCTTTGCTTATCTGTGCCTGTTATTTTCTCCCAGCCCATACAATAGGATAGATGACCTGCTATTCTCATTCTGCCCTTTCTTTGCACGATCCTTGAAACAGGGGCCCTCTTTTCATTCCCCAAACACTCGCATTGCAATAGCTTTGCCTGAGCCTTGAGGATGTAGTTCCAGCGTTCATTCTCTGCCACAAAGCTCCGGTCAGAGCGCAATGTTATACCAATGTCGATACGATGTTTTCATTTGTCTTTCTTCTCCATTTGACTCAGAACTCTGAGGGCAGAAATTTGTCTTACTTACCTTTGTACCCTTGTATAGCACTGTGACCAACATAACATGCTAAGAAGTCTGTGAACGAAAGGAATAAAAAAACCAGAAATAATACTTTTGGCACAGATGGAACATCAGAATGGTGAAATTGTGGGAAATGTTAAACTTTCGTGCCACTTGTTTCTTTATGTATATAGCTCTGGTATTACAGAGGGACCTTAAGTGTCTTTAAACAAGGTCACCTTAGAAGTTTCAACCAATTTACCTTCTTTAGCAGGTTCAGATTCTGTATATGTAATGTTAATAGATATTACTCTGTTTAAGAGAAACCCTCTAACTACTAGTCATATTATTGCTACTACACTAGCATGAGACAGTGAAGTATCTTCTCTTCTCTGATATGTATGCCATTTATGTTCAACTATGTTTTAAGGCTGCGCTTCCAGATGGTGTTTTCTGGTAATACGTTCTCAACTGCTACTGTTTGAGGATAAGATCAAAGAGAATTATAATACTGTGGGTAGAATTTCAATTTAAAATTACCCTGAGTCCTCCCCCCAACCCCCAACATTTTTTTTAAATTCTGAAGATTGTGCCTTGCCAAATGATTTGGCTTACATTAAAAGAGAATTTTACAGTAATTTCAAGTGTATGACAAAGTATCCAGGAAACAATTTTCCTTGCTTAAGATTTGATTGTCCAAAAGGATATATTATAAAAACCTGCTTTTCAAAGAGAGATTTATTATAATCTTTGCAGGTGCCTGAAGTAAAGTAAGACAAATTTCCATATCAAGTAAAATCTTATTAGAAATCTTGGTTTCTTGTTCAAACAAGTCATTCTGAATGGATGTATATTTAGTTTAATAATATATTCCTGATGTACTGTAAAGTTTTCTGGGGTTTTTTTTTTTTTTTTTTTTGGCCCATAGACTGCTAGATTTAAATTTCAAATTTTATTATTCATTCATAATTCAAAATTTGATTTAATTCCTCCTATATGGCACACACTGTATTAGGTACTAGATAAATTGTCAAGGATGAAACGAACATACTGGTTTTTGTGGAGCTTACAGCAAGGGGACTGAAACTTTATGGCAAAGAAATTTTTTTTGGCTTTGTCATCTTTCTGTCTATCTGTCTTTAACAAAACATTTTAAAACACAAGGCTTATCAGGACAGATATTATCAGAGAGATCTTTGCCCTTGAAAGGAGTGAGGATTGCTGGCCTGTCCAGCACATGGGGACACAGGAAGAAAATAGCAGAGTGGGAAGTTTGTCTTCTTAAAATTCCTTTGAAAGTACTATGCCCCTCTTTCTCTGGTGGCTTTTAAAGTTTTATTATTATCTTTGATTTTCAGAAATTGATTATAGACTGCTTAGGTATGGTTTTCTTTTTATTTGTCCTGTATTAGAGTTCAGTGTAGTTTGATAACATGCATCAGATTTGAAAAATTCTCTGCCATTTTTTCTCAGATATTTCTTCTGACTCATTCTCTCTCCTCTTCTTCAATTAAAGGTATTTGACTTTTAGAGAATGTCTTACATGTTCTATTCTTTCCGTTCTTTTTCTCTCTGTGCTTCAGTTTTGAAAATTCCTATTGAACTGTCTTTGCATTCATAATCCTGTCTTCTGTGTTTGACTACTGTTAAATCGAGCCAATGAGTTAATTTCAGATATAATTCAGATATTGAAAGTTGCAGTTCATGAATGTCCATTTAATTTCTTTTTATATTTTATTTCTACATTTAAATACTTGATTTTTTTCATCCAATTTGTCCACCTTTTCTTCTGTTTTCTTTATCACATTAACTAATGTCATATATTAACTTCTACCTATGAATCATCTCTGGGTCTCAATATTTAATCTCTTTTATCACTTTTTCTTGCTCATCACATTTGGAATGATATGTTGTTGGGCTCCACATTATGTTATCTTTCTGTAACAAGCATTGAATTTTGTTCTGATGACCAGTTAAATTATTGGCAGATTGCTTTGGTCACATGGAGATTTGATTTTAGGTTTTGTTATGGCTGGTCAGTTTTGTTTTGTCCCTACTTCTAGAGTGTAACATTAGTGGGTTTGGAATCCAAAGACTAGAGTGTCACCAAGGTCTCTGCACCTTGGCTTAGCCTAGACTCTAACCTCTGTCTCCCCAAACTGTGCAGTGTTCTCTGCTGGGTCTTTTGGGATTTTGCCCTGTGAGTATACACTTTAGGGGTCAGGCAAGGACCTGAATGGAATTTTTAACATAGAGGTTTGGAGTTCGTACTCTGTTGTTCTCATCTCCAGTACCCTCCCCTCAAATCCTACCTGCCTTGGCAGACCTACATGCAGTAACTGTATCTTCTTGCCAGCAAGACCATTACTCTTTGCTAGGATCCTATTTCCTTGTGCTGAGATTTGGAAGATGCCCTCAGTGAGAGCACAGAAGAAACTAGGATTCACCTTGTCTTCTCCCCTTCCTTCAAGAAGCTCTCGTTGCTGTTCAGTGCCTATAATGCGTTGTTTATATGTTTTGTCTGGCTCTTAACTCCTTATGAAACAAGGATAAGTCTAATACCAGCTAATCCTTCTTGTTCTTTTATGATATGAATTCTTTCAAATTTTGTATCAACATAGTTCTTTTCATGTGAAATCCATTGTCTTTATGTTACTAGTCAATCAAATTACCACCTTTTCTTCCAAGATTGTTGAAGTGGGGACTGGAGAGAATAGTCCAAACTTGTTCTTTTGAGTTTTAATTTCCAAGCTATTAATCTCTATCAATATGATCTTTAACATCTTTGCTCTATGGAATGTTCTGTACAAGTTCAGTGACTTTTAGTTTAGCTGAGATAATAGGTTTATCTTGATTTTCAACCTTCTTGACCTCTGCAGCATTTGTCATTAGCAACAATCATGTGATTCTTAATAGTCTTCTTTTTGTATTATTTTATATTTGTATCTCCAACTGCAATGAAATGAATATTTATGTCCCCCAATTCATATGTTAAAATACTAACCCCCAAGGTGATGATGTTGGGATGTGGGGCTTTTGGGAAGCTCTGCCCTCCTGAATGGGATTAGTGTCCTTATAAAAGACACTCCAGAGAACTCCCTCATCCCTCCTGCCATGTGAGGCTATCGTGAGAAGCCTGCCATCTATGGGGAAGCAAACCCGCACCAGACACCAGATCTGCCAGAGCCTAAATTTTGGACTTCCTGCCTCCAGAACTTTGAGAAATCTGTTTCTGGTGTTTATAAGCCACCTAGTTTGTGATGTTTTATTCCAGAAGCCCATACAGACTGGGACATTGACAATATTGCATTGACCTCTCTATGTCATGTTCCCTGTATAAATTTGCAAAGTTTCTCTTGTCTATATTTTCTCTTAGTCATTCTAATCAACTCCTGTGGCTTCGGCCATCACCCCTAAGCCAATGATTTTTTTGGTTGTAGTCCTAAACTTTCTCTTAGGGCCCTACCTCAAATATCTACTATTTTGAAGCTATGGAATTATTGAAATAGCATTGAGCTGAGCTTCTCTGCACCAATTTTGTAAAAAATTGGGAGAAATTTACCTGACATCTGTGGAAATTCCTCTCTTCTTCCCAAATCCTTTCCCAAGTACTTACTAGTTTGTGAGCCTTATAAAGGCAAAGACAGACTCTTATTCATCTGTGTAGATTTTGCAGTGCTTTGGAAACAGTTGATAAACATTGTTGTTGAGCAAATGTTTATTAGTCATGTTCATTTGAAGGTCCTATTAATATTTCAAGTACAATTGTTCTACTAGATTTTGAGTGTGTCCTTTATATGGTGATAAGAGGTGAATATTTTATTATACATATCTGGCACAAACATATCTCTTAGAGAAAATTTATTTGTTTATAGAAAAAAATAGAACCTTGCTCAGGCTTGGGAATGGGAAATCGTTGGCATGATGGCAAGCAGGAAGATTAGCAACAAACAAGGGCTAAACTGTTCTGCAAAAGGAGGGAAGAGTGAGAGGAGAGGAGGTAGGAGACTGGAAGGCTGGTGCTGGGAGGGATAAAGTCAGAGAGAAGCCGTGAAGACTTGTTAGGTACAGAAAAATCCACTCTGTGATTGGAATGTTTGCGTTGCTTCAGTATAGAACCCTTTTCATTACCCTCAAATCTCCAGTAAAACTGACAACACTGATGAATAATTTGAGCAAGTGCTTTGTATTTTGCTTTACTTTGATCCTTAGAATTTGAAGAAGTCTGTGTTTCACATCCAGACCAAAAGATTGAGAACCAGAGAGATCAGGCATCAGAAGACAGATGTGGCCACAAAAACAATTTTGTATTATAGGAATCTTGAGAAAAGCTGTAGACTTGCATAGGCTATGGGGGTTCTAAGGTGTTTACCTGTATCTTGATGGACAGGGAGGGCCTTGATTAATTTCTAGAAAATAGTAGTATTTACCATGTACCATTTAAAAACTATCACCAAATATAGTTTCTTATTTTTCTTTTTATGCCTAAGTTCCTCAAGGACAGAATCATACCTTATTCATTTTTTATTTTTTCTTCTTCCATCCCTAAAACACAGACCAGTGACTTATAGGATGAAATACACAGCTAATTAGTTTAAATGAGTGAAGTGAATGAATTAATGAATTAAAGCTAAATCCTGACTTTTTAGAGCTAATAAACAACCTTATTATCCTGATTTTTTCAAAGCCCCTTTTAGATAAAATTGGAGGGAGAGGAGTCTTCTAAATGTGTTACCAATTATATAGATTTTGGGAAACAACTAGATCAGTAGTTCTCAGATATTAACATGCTTCAGAATAAGCTGGAAGATTTGCTAAAACAGAGTTTTGGGAACTCCACACAGAGTTTCTGATTCAGTAGACCTGGGGTAGGGCCCAAGACTTTGTATTTCTGACAAGTTCCCCGAGTGATGCTGATGCTACTAGTCTAGAGACCACGCTTTGCAAACCACTGGTCAAGGTGACATTACCAGAACATACAGAGTTCTCTCTGTGGAAAACATTGCAGGAACACTGTGTTCCTGAAATGCCTAAAATATCCTTCACTGCCCTGTAGCATAACAAAGCCAGAAGATATACATGTTGTAAATCCTTAGCTCTGCTGCCCACTCAGGATGACGTTAGGTAAACCACATCATCTCTTTGTACCTCAGCTTCTTCTTTTGAAAAGGTCCACGGTAACCTTTGTATTCCACAAGCTCTTTCCAGTGTTTCTAGAATGAACACACTGACTACAGAATTGAAAGTACATAAGGCTTTTATAAAGAACATTAAGCCCTGGTGATTCAGTTACATTTGTCCCCAGAAGCTTTTGTTATGATATTTTATCATTATCTAGGCCCTGGCAAAGTAACACACTAATATTGAGTATAACTAAAACCAGAAATTGACCTTGTTTATTCTTTTATGTTTTCTCTAGTACAAAGATATTGAATGTGCCCGATTTAGATTGGGGTCTAGTCCTTCTCTTTCCATATCAAACGCCGGCAAGTTGCACAGGAGAATGAAGCAGTTGCCTTCTTTGACTATGTCCTGGGAGTACTATATCTCTCGGAGTATGTGTACAGTTTGAATAGAACGGCCATCCAAAATGAACAAGAGCATAATAACTTCCTCCTTCCCTGAGGTCTCAAAGCAAAAGCATTTCAAATTCAGTATCTTTTTCTGTTACAAAACAAAATTCATGTTTTAAATTCAGTCACATGGGACAAAGATATTTTTATTCTATCCCTTTTCCAAAAATATTCGAATTCTTTAAAATCAGAATGTTCTGTATGTGCAGGGGTTAGTCTTGCGGATTTATAATAGTCGCATAATTGGAAGGTGTAGGCAAGGCCTAACATTAATTTTGAAATGCTATATTTAGTGATATGTACACAATTTAGTTAATTGTGAAGCACTTCAGTTTCATTTACTTGCAATTAGTCTCCATGCTTGTTTTGTTTTTTTGTTTTTTTGACACAGGGTCTCACTCTGTTGCCTGGGCTACTGGGCTAGAGTGGAGTGGCATCATCACAGCTCACTGCAACCTCAAACTCCTGGGCTCAAGAGATCCTCCTGCCTCAGTCACCTGAGTAGCAGGGACTCCAGGCATGTGCCACCATGCCTGGATAATTTTTTCTACTTTTTTTTTGTAGAGATGGGGTCTCACTATGTTACTCAGGCTGGTCTCAAACTCCTGGCCTCAAGTAATCATCCTGTCTCAGCCTCCCAAAGTGCTAGGATTACAGGCATGAGCCACCGCACCTGGTCTTATTTATTTTTTGATGGTTGACATTATACCATGTAGACAAAACAATTGATTGCATTTCTCATTCTTTTGTTTGATGTGACATAGAAAGAACATTGAAATGAACTGGGTCCCAAGTGGTACCCTTTGTCTGTAAGCTACCGCATGCCTTGTAGAAGAAACTTGTGCAGCATCAGGCAGTTGCATTTCAGTGTTAAATAGCTCTAATTTTGAGTTTTCTGCTCTGCATCCCTGTAAGTTCTGCGTATCAGACTGACATTTAGATTCTGGCAGGAAGGAGAAAAATGATACCGACAGCAACAAACTGAAAATTTATAATGAAAATCATGGTACTCTTAAAGCAATAACATACTTTTAGACACCAATTGCCTTTCCTTGATATTATGTCAGAAGTGATTTATTTATTAATAGGTTAACCAAAGATGCCATTTTGCCTGGGACAGTCCTGGTTTATGCTTGTTTTCCTGGCAAAATCTTTGGATGGTAAACATGCTCACCTTAGTTATTAACAAATGTAAGTCACACTCAAAAAACCACTTTTTTGGATGTTTATTAAATGGGTAAATCGTAAATGTATTCTGATTCTTAATATGCATATAGTTTCTAAAATATTGGGACAAAAACTGTCATTTACTTCAGCAAATAATTAGGCTCTGATTTAAAGAGGATCCCTAATATATACACTGAAGACATAATGACCACAGAACAGAAGAAGGACTCGTTTTTCTTTTTCCATTTACCCAGTACCAAGCAGCAAGTGGCACTTTTCATACATATAATTGTCATAAAAAGCTACTAAAATCATTATTTTCTTAATGCATTCAGGATATAATCCCTGAGAAAAAAAGATCCCTACATGTAGAATTTTAGGCAAATAGGGAAACTAGAAAATTTTCATTTCCTCAAGAAAAGAAGCAAACTTTTCTTGTTGAAAGAGAGGAAATTTTGAGGCTGTGTTCAATGATTTTAGAAAGCCAATTACTAAATCCCTTTTTGTTTGAATTCTCAAGGAAAGGCGAGGGTATAACGCTGAAGAGAGAGACAGAAAGGTTAGGGGTAGACAAAAGCTCACTCAGATGTGAGAAAAGTCGGAACTCAGCCTGGACTCCCAAATGTTAAGCTAGCACACTTCCCTATCAGTACTTGCCCTAGCACGGATACATAAACATTTTCAGTAGGAAAACTTGCATGGGAACTAGGCAAAGCCAGTTTACAAACGTGTCAAAAGCTAATGTTACTCTACATAATATACAAATGAGCATTTTGTGAATACCTCTGAATTATTGGAAATTATTCTTCTCCATCTGTTAAAATCATATTTATCTATATAGGACTAGATCTGTATTCTTCACAAACATAATTGATCTAAATTAAAACATAAGCAAAAACCCAGAACAAAATTCCTGTCCAGACCAATTAAATCCATCTCTGGAAAATGGGGATGAAGTCTTGTTACTGGGAGGGCATGTTTATTAGTTTGCCAGGGCTGCTGTAACAACATACTACACAGTGGGTGGTGTAAACAGCAGAAATTTACTTGCTCATGGTTCTGGAGGCTAGAAGTCCAAGATCAAGGTGTCTACAGGTTTGTTTTGTTCTGAGGCCTCTCTCCCTGGCTTGCAGGTGGCTGCTTTCTCACAGTGTCTTCACATGCTCAGCCCTCTGTGCTGCGTCTTCGTCTCTTTATAGGAACCCGAGTTAAGATTGGATTAGGGCTCAGCCACGTGACCTCATTTTACCTTAATTACCCCTTTAAAGGCCCTATCTTCAAATATAGTCACATTCTTAGGTATTCAGGGCTTTAACATATTAATTGGGCCGGGCACGGTGGCTCACGCCTGTAATCCTAGCGCTCTGGGAGGCCGAGGCGGGAGGATCGCTTGAGGTCAGGAGTTCAAGACTAGCCTGAGCAAGAGCGAGACCCCATCTCTACTAAAAAAAAAAAAAAAAAAAATAGAAAGAAATTAGCCAGACAACTAAAAATATATAGAAAAAATTAGCCAGGCATGGTGGCACATGCCTGTAGTCCCAGCTACTTGAGAGGCTGAGGCAGAAGGATTGCTTGAGCCCAGGAGGCTGAGGTTGCTGTGAGCTAGGCTGACACCACGGCACTCTAGCCCAGGCAATGGAGCCAGATTCTGTCTCAAAAAAAAAAAAAATTAATTGGGTGGAGTCAATTTAGTCTATAACATCATGCATGAGTTAGAAGTCCTACTTCACAGGGTCTCTGGGCTACTTACAGGCACTGCACACTTGGGAATTAGAGCAAACCTCATGTAGTTCATAATACTACTTTTGGTTCTAACCGGCTGAGTCTTGAAGGCAGCGTCTATCAGAAATCCAGAGCACTAACTGCTTATGGAGCAGTGTGGGATGCTGGAAACATGTAGGATTTGTTAACAGCAAAAGTAGCTCTTTTGACTGGTAGCTATATAAATTTTGCTGAGTAATTTGACCATTTCAAGCCTCACTTTTTTAAATCCAGAAAATAGGGGTAATATCTATCTCATAGATGATTTTGTAGGCTATGATGATATTTGAAGCAGTTAATATAGTGAGTGACAGCAGTACTCAAATATTAGTAAAAACAGGATTCTAGTTCTTCCTCTGCCACATAGTAACTGTGTATTTGTATTAGTTTTCTGTTGCTGCTATAACAAATTACCCCAAACATAGTAGCTTAAGACAACACTAATTTATTATGTTATAGCTCTGGAGTTCAGAAGTCTGACAGGTCTCACTGGGCTAAAATCAAGGTGCTGGCAGGGCTGGGTTCCTTTCTGGAGGGTTTAGGAGAGAACCCACTTCCTTGTTCTTTCCAGCTTCTAGAGTCCCCTGCTGCTTCTTGGCTCATGATCCCCTTCCTCTGTCCTCAAAGCCAACAATGGCAGGTCAAGTCCTCATTTCTCTGACCTACTTTGGTCGTTGTCACTTCTGTTTCTTTGACTCTAGCCAGGAAAATTCCTCTGCTTTTAAGGACCCATGTGATTATATTGGACCCATCTCGACAATCAATCCAGAGTAATTGTCGCATCTCAAGTCCTTTGATTTAATTACATCTGCAAAGTCCTCTGCCAAGTAAGGTTCATGATAATGGAGGACATTATTCTGTCTGCCACAGCGTCCTTGCACACATTTCCTCTGAGCCAGTTCTTCAATAATAACATGAAGATATTGCGGTCACTGCTCTTACCTTGAGAGGTTTATTGTGAGAATTAACACATTATTTCCTATTTGAGAGTAACAGTACTATAATGAATAAAATCTCTTATCTTTATCCTATAGTCATACGAGAAATGAAGACTGATTATCAAAACCGTAAACAAAATCTATCAATTCTTCTTACATTTTGGTAAACTTCTTTACCTTTCCTTTTTTTGTTTTTTTTTTTGTCCTCCTGTACCTGACCCCTATCCCACTAATTCCCTTTGACTTTAGTGATAGCTCTCTTTTATCTTCCAGGCTCAAGTCCCTGTTCTTACTTTGTTTTTTGTGTGTAAATTTATTTATTTTATTTTTAATTATTATGGGTACATAATAGTTGTATCTATGTATCTTCATAGGATACATTTGATGCTTTGATACAGGCATACAATGTGAATTAATCAAATCAGGGTAATTGGGGGGTCCATCACCTCAGGCATTAACATTTCTTTGTGTTAGGAACATTCCAGTTCTACTCTTTTAGTTATTTTAAACTATACCCTAACTTATTGTTGATTATAGTCACTTTGTTGTGCTCCTGTTCTTACTTTGGAAATGTACCACAATAGCTACCAAATCTTTCAATTAATCAAAATACCTCATTCTCCAATTATTCTAGACACAAAAAATTGAAATTTGGAGATGGTCCTTGTCTATTAGATACTAAACTTGATCCTGAGCCTAATGCTATAGTCTAAGATTCCTGAAAGCCATAATGTATTGAGCTGGTTCTAAGATAAACTGATTATATAATTTGTAAGACACATGACTTTTTTCCTTGGCATATTACTCTTCTCTAGTTGATATGTAGAGGCTAGTCCTGCTCAGTGCTTGAGATATAAAGGGATAGCCCAGACATATTATACTGTTATATTCGTACAATATAAAGCAGTACTTCAGAATTTGAGTTTTATAGTCAAAGATACCAGGGCTTAACCTTTAGTCTGCTATTTACTAGGTGAATGACCTTGGGAAATTTTACCCTATTTAAACCTTTATTTCCCTACCTGTTTAATGTGGTAATATCAAATTTACAGGCTTGATTTGGGAGTTAAATAAATAATGCATGAAATACATTTTTCACAGTGTCTAGAACACCTAAAGCACTCAATATTTATTAACCTTAGTGATTATAATTTGTCTTCAGCTTTCCAAGTGGCCAATATGAAGGAAATGGGAAAGGGGAGTAATTTAGATCTATAATAATTAGTGAAAATGTGTTTCTCCTTTCCTATGGGAAGACCCAAAGACACTTACAGGAAGCAAGGATGTAGAGAGTTAGGTGGAAAGATGCCCTCAGCTTTTCTTTATCAATTTATTCTTCTTTACTGTCCACCAAAAAAAAAAAAAAAGGGAAAAAAAGTTTTGTCACTTTTAAATTTGTCCTTTGGGCTTTTATAATGCAGAATCTGGAAAAATGGGTGAATGGAGGAAGAAAGTATGAGGAGATATTTTCTGGAGGATTTAAACGGAAATGTGCCACAGGAGCTTTAGTAGGAGTTGTCCAAAGACAAAATTACAACAAATTTAAAGATCTAATTGTCTTTTATTTGCAGTTCTAGAATAGGGCAACATCTCTTTCTGTAGCATAGAATGAGTTGGGCATGACAGAACAGTTGGTTTCTACAAAGTGGGAACAAGAACACAGAGCAATAAAAAAAGCGATTGGTTGACATCAGGTTACTACAGTTTACTTTTAAGGCTTAAAACAGAGGGAACTTCCTTATTATGCTAACGTAGGTTAACTAGGCTCTTTCTGATTGGTTGCTGCAAATGTCCTGTTTTTAGGAAAAACTGCCTTAAAGTTTGAGTTTGATTGTGTGGCACTTAGCATTAGTGACTCCATTCTGGTTTGGTCTGGTCTACTGGGGCCTAGTGTAGGATGCCAGTCCAAAACAACGGCTTCCCGTAAACTTTGTTTAACAGAGGAAAAAGAAGAAAGGGGATTTTAAATATTATTGTTCCAGATTATGTGTTCACTTCAAGATGTTCAGAAATATAATGAAGAGGTTATTATCTTGAACTTAGGTTTTAGTATGAAACTGTTCATTTGCTATATAGCTCTCAAGTCAGACCACATGGATGGCAGCCGCACTAAGGTTGTACAAAAAGGTTCACGTGCTGTGATAGGAAAAGGTCACAGAAGAGCAGATATTGAGATAGAGAGACGAATGAGAAAGAGAAAGAGAAAGAGAGAAAGAAAAGAGAATTCGAGAAAGGAAAAGAAAAAGTGCATATGAATAAAAGCAGGGAGGGAGGCTTAAGACAACCTAGTTATTTCAAGAGTCTGACTGAGGTGGAGCCCTGCAATATGAGTTGTTTGTATCCAAATTCGGCTGCTCAGAGTTCACATTTAAAGTCACATTTTGGGCAAGGCAAGACCGCAGATCAATTTGGTAACTTCAGATTTGAAAAGTCTTAACAACTAGTTTATTTGGGGTCTCATGGAAACAAATGACTAGCTTTTCTAACTGGATTTTTAAGCCGGTAGTTTTTGGCTAGGTGTAGTCACAGCTAGAATCAGGGTTCAAAACCCAGCCTTGATCCTGACTGACTAGATGCAGAGATGTTCAATAACAAGTGACAGTTTCATCTTGAACAAAGATCACAGTTTGCATGCTCTTACAATTTAAATTTTGGCTTTGTCATTGGGCCAGAATTCTAGTTCTGATATGTTTTTCCCCCCACTGTTTTCTGGAAACAATAGCAATCTTCATGCGAGACTGATCTCACATCCAAATAGCTCATGACTCATATTTGTGGGTCTGATGTTGATTTTTGTTTGTTTAGTCTCCAGCCACGTCCTCAGAAGCTCATGTATAGAGAAAGTAGAAGCTATAATAATTAAAAATTAGGAAAACTATAATTCTTACAGTTTCAAATTAATACCTCAAAGTGCAGATGAGTACCAAGGTTTTAGAAGACACTGTGCTTAGGGCTACAGAAGGCAAAATCAAAACAAGGCGTGACTCCCACAATTAAGTGAAGGATGATCTGGTTCAAGAGACAAAAGCATAAATCACCACAATGCAACTCCAAAAGTAACCATTATGAACTGAACAATCTGTGAGCACAAAGAAGGAAAAGGAAAAAAGTCAGGGAAAGAGTCATTGAAAAGATGATATTCAAGGTGTATCTTTAAGATTAGGTAGTTTATTTTTAATTCCTTCTATGGCTTATTTTTCTTACCTTAAACGGTTATTGTATGGGTTATTGGGCAAACACTAAAAATAGTCCTCCATAATCTGGTAAAAAGTAACCACAGCAGCCTTTTATTCTCTTTCAATCTTTTCTCTTTATGTATAGTTTTTACTTGAGATTTATCTGTATAATTTATATTTTATATCTTTTTTAAAATGTCATAAATACTTTCCCATGTGTTTAAAAGTTCTTTCAATAATATTGCAATGTCTATATAAAATTTATTTACCTGTACTATAATTTTTTTTATATTTTAATTTTTTTTTTTTTTTTTTTGAGACAGAGTCTCACTCTGTTGCCCTGAGTAGAGAGCAGTGGTGTCAGCCTAGTTCACAGCAGCCTCAAACTCCTAGGTTCAAGATATCCTCCTGCCTCAGCCTCCGGAGTAGCTGGGACTACAGGCATATGCCACCACCCCCAAATAATTTTTCTATTTTTAATAGAGATGGGGTCTCGCTCTTGCTCAGGCTTCTCTAGAATTCCTGACCTCAAACAATCCTCCTACCTTGGCCTCTTAGAGTGCTAGGATTATAGGAATGAGCCATCACACCCAGCCCCTGTACTATAATTTTTAACAAATCCCTTATTATTGAATATGTAAGTGGCTTCCTTTTTTATTTGGGTTTTGTTATGAGAATTACCAGTGCAATTAATGCATTTGATAATAATTATTTCCTGCATTATTTTATTTCCTTAAAATAGTTTTCTAGAAATAGACTCTTGATTAGAAAAACTTGATGCTATAATAAAGGGGCAGAAACACCTAGTGTTCTAGGCACAGATAACAGAATAATCAAAGGCAGGCTATTTCCCTGGTCATGAAAATAGCTGTGAAAAACTAAATTTCATCTAGAAAGATGACTTGGAATGTAAAGATGATTTTCTACACAGGTCCTATGTTAATATGTGAATATAGAGTCTTTTATATATGAAAAAAGCAAAAGCAGGAGTCTGCAAGCCTGTTTTAAATTATAAATGATGTTGTGAATCTCTGAATATAGCATTTGACAGAGATAAGATGTCTCAGAATGGGGGAAAGAGGAAATTTACAGCTAGTCTATCTATGCAGAGTTGTGAATTGTAAGTAAAAAAGGATTTTAAGACAATGAATATAGCAAATGGAAGAAGCTGCCATTGCATAATTTGCTAACAGAGAGGACCCACAGAGTATACAGAGGCTCTGATTAAAAATCCCCAAAAGAAAAATCTGACAATGAGGTCACTGGACAAATAAAATTCATCAAGAAAATCTTAAAAGGACATTATTTTTCTGGGGGTGAAATAGTGGAAATGGAAGGGAATATATGAACTGGAACAGCCCAAGAAGGTTAAGGCAATTTCTTTAGGTTAGAACAGAGCAATCACAGGAACCTTGGGAAGAATTTCTAGAGTGTTTTAAAGGGACCTGAGCTTGGCAGCTGAGTGACATGAACTTAAAATACAATAAGGAGTGTAAAGGGTTATCCCTTCATAGGTCAGGAAATACCAGTATGCCCCAGTCTATCTATAAAAAAATGGATAGTTGAGAGTCCTTACTCTTAACTGATAATAGTGGCGATAAAAGGAAAATACCAGGATAGGTTGTGTCCTTTCTACCTTTTGCCACTGGATGAGAGCCACAGCCAAGAGAAACACATCTCCTAGCAAGCACACTTAACCTTCCATGTGGAGCTTCATTTTTTTTGCTTCAATAGTTTGAAACAAAACAAAACAAAACAAAATTTATAGTGCTGGATTCCCATTCTCCTGGAACTAGAACTTCTCTCTTCTAGAGAAACGACTGCATGTTACCTAGGTGAGGTTGACCTTTTTCTCCAGCCAGCAAGAATGGTCTTGGCAGCAAGAATGGTCTTGAACAACTAGAGTACTCAACCTTCCGGTGAATGGTTTAAGGATAGGCCTAATACCCAAATTAGGATGATCAAAGTCTGTGGGGCTTTTTCAGGAGAAAATGTCATCCAAAATTCTCTCTTTCCCATGGTTTGACCAGTAGCTGGATTTTTTTTTTTTTCCTATTTTGTGAACAGAGAAAGTAGAAAGAATCTTGATGTGCTTTAAAAATCCCTGCATCTATCCATGCCTGAAGCCATTATCCTTGGTCTTCCAACCATATTTAAGTCAGATTGGAGAGTCTCCATCAGCTATGACTGAAAATTTACTGACCAATACAGATCATGTGTTCTTGTGTGTCACAGAAATGAGTTTGTCAAAGAAGAGGCAGTATTTATTTGGAAGACTTTGCAGTGAAGGGAGAAAGTAAAACATATTATATTCTCTCTTGAGCCATGAGGCTCAAGTTCCTGAAAATTCTTATGATAGAAGAACTTGCCCTGGGCAAGTTCAGGACCTTATGTAATGAGAATAAAGATAATGCTATTGATTTTTAAAGCCAGCTTTAGTATAATGGATATCTTATACACAATATCTTATATACAATGAATATATAACTAATATCTATATACTATTACTTTCTTGCCAGAAATTTTTACATTTCTCTCTTCCCTGAACTTCCAATAAAGTGGTTGCAAATTTGTTTTGCATTATTGCATACTAATAAGCATTGAGTCTAAGCCTCCTTCCAAATCTTTAACATTTTCTAGATTTCATGACTATGTGTTTTCCATACCTAAATCCAAGGTCCTTCCAATGATACAGAATAATTCAGCTGCCTGAGATGGAAAAAGCTTTAGGTAACCTTTGCAATTATTTCCCCATGTCTTCCCCAATACTGGTTTAAAAAATCTCCACTTTTCCACTGACAACTTTTAGACTATAGCACAAATGACCAACCTCTCAGGGCATGATTGGACCACCACCCTTTCCATAAGCTCTGAGTGCTTCTTTTTTTCTCTTGTTTCTCTTCCTATTCTTGTTCTGACATCAGTGAGGTTGCTTGGCAGTTTAGCTATCTACAGGCTGCTGGGAGGAGCTTGGGGTGTTGTCTTGGGGACATCAGAAATTTATGTATCTGTCCCCTACCCCTCATGCCTTAGGTGTGTTTCCTCTCAAGTTAAGTGAGGACTTCCCATTAAGGGAATCTGAAAAATTGATGTCAAAGTTATTAAAAAGGAATCTTGGTTCTAGAATGCAAAAGAACAAGATGATTAGGGAGATTTTGGTATTCGGGTGAGTGATGGTGGCCTAAGTTCCTTATACCATTTTAGTTAAACGGGTATTATTATAAAGTTGAAGGTGTAAAGTTTCATTTTAAACTTGGTTTCATCCCATTTCCAGGAGCTGTACAAATTACCCAGGTACTTTGCTCAAAGCTCTTATAACTCTTAAGACCTCGGAGAACCCTTTACAGTAATGTGAAGATCTAGCCTATCCTTCTTGAGGGTGGCAGAAAACTGAAATAATTTAGAGATAATTTCCTTCCCCTCAAAATTTGTAGTCTTCATAAATTAGATATTTGATATATTTGATATAGGTTTCTTGCTCTGTCTCTTTGGCCCTACTGCAGAAGTTGGCACACTTTGATACACATACTCACCTAGGGAGCTTTTTACAACACAGATTTCTGGACTCCACTCTTGTATATTCTGGTGTAGTAGGTCTGGAGAGGGTCCAGGATTGAAATTTTAAAGAAGCTTCCCAGATGACTCTATTGAAAATGTTCCGTGGGGTATATTTTGAACAACATTGCCACAGGTAATAAAGAACTCAACTGTGTCAGGGCAGCCTGGGGATTCTTACAGTTCTCCCAAGCTCAGGGTAGAGATGGGATGTGATGATGTTCTATTAGCCTGCTCCCAACAGGTTTTGACCAAGATGGTCACAAGAGAAAGGGCCATTTACTTACGGATTCAGGTTTTTTCCCCCATGATTTACCTTTGACTCTTTAGCAAGGACTTGATTTGCAACGTGGAGGAAACATCTGGCAGGTTGGCAGGCCAATGTGTAGCCTAGTTTTTAGCTAGGCAGAATTCAGATAGAGCAGTATTGTTTGTGGGCTGGTGCCCAGTAATTACAGTTAGTGAGAAGAGTTGCCCTCCGTTTAAATTGTTCATGGTTTATGGTCTGATCAGATCATTTATTAGCATCATATATTTGTCCAGCATAATTTCTGTTCCCCAATCTGAGTTGTGATTTTAATAGAGTGTTTATGGCCAAGGTGGTAGCTAGAGACAGGATGTTGATTCACTGTCAATTTACTTCAACTGGGAAGATTTCCAAAGCAGGATATCTCTTATTCATTTATTTATTTATTTTTGGTCATTGTCTGAGAAACTTGATGGATTTGTTCTCACCTATTCTTTTCTTCCATAAAATCTTTCATTTGGTGCACCAATTGACTTGGGTGCATAATATTTATTATTGCTAGGAATAAGAGTAATAGAGCTAAGCTAGCAAACTAGAGACCCACTTCTTACAAAAAGTCCAAATGGATGTGAAATGTCCCAGTCTTCCATAGAAAAGTTTGATAAAGTTGTGTAGCTAATTAAATCTCAATTTACATTAAACATGCTAATTTTTCCATATTTCTATTTTTTCCCAAGGTCCAATAAAAGGGGTTGGAAAAATTAATAAAAGGAATTTTAAAATTTACTTTGTAAGTAATCTCATTTGACTTAGGGACAAAAGCAGATAAATCGAAGCTGGATACCTCTTCTCTTGAGAGAAATGGAGAAGGACTAGCGCATTGCTACTTTTGTTGTGGGGTCTGAGTTTACTATACGTTTGTACTGCTGACTTTTCATAAATGAAAATGTAGCAATAGATAAGAGTTGCTCTCTACAATATGTGCCCTGTTTTTGATGTGGCACTAAAAACGAGCAGGTGGTATCACTTTGTGCAGTATACATAGCCTGGAAAATGTGTGTGCAAATTGAATTTTTGTAAAAAATAAATCACATGTTGAATTTTCTGGATGTAGGCAATTTTTAAGAAAAGTTCTATGGTAATTTTTTAAATATAAAACCATGAATTCCTTTTATAAATTCAGATTCTAATGTTTCCATTTAAAAACATTATGGTATATTGGGGCCAGGATAATGTAACCCAGCCATCAAGAAACCTGCATTCTAATCCCATTGCTGTTTCATTATTTTGCTATGGAATTGAGAGGACAGCATCAGATGATTTCTAAGAACACTTTCACTTCTAAAAATCCAGGATTCCAATTTCAAATCTGTAGTGACTGGGTTTGTTCAAAATGAAAAGGATTAACACTCAATAGATGGCAAAATATTTTAAAGTGACACCATCCCATATAGAGGCCACCTGGCCACATGTAACAATTGAGTACTAGAAATATGGTTGGTCCAAATTGAGAAGTGCTGTAAGTGTAAAGTATACACTAGATTTCAAAGATTTGATACCAAAAAAGTTTTGAAATATTGAATAAATTAATAATTTTTATATTGGTTATATGTTACAATGATACTATCTTAAATGTATTGGGTTAAATAAAACATATCAAGTAAATTCCATGTATTTCCTTTTTACTTCAAATGTAAACATTTTAACTTTTAATGAATTAACTATAAGTAATTAATAATAATATGGTAAATAATCTAATAATTAGAAAATTTTAACTTCCACATGGCTTGCATTATATTTTTATCGAGTAGCACTAGGGACAGCACATCCTACAAAGGAACCCTCCTGAGTTGCGGAGAACTCTTCCTTACTGGTGTTATGCAAGAAAAGCCTTGATGATGTAGAAGAGATTCTTTGAAGGTAAGATGAAAACATGATTTCTTAAAGAATAGTTCACAGAAGGCTAGTCCTGGGAGATGCACCCGAATAACTGAGTAAGTTTAGGCAACACTGAGCCTCTGTGATTCATATCACTCATTAGCATAGCGAAAGCTTGAAGAAGTCATGCTGTAATGAAACCTGCTTTATTTGAGTTAATCCACTGTTTCTCAAAATCATTTGAAAAAGAATCCTTTTTTATTTTTTTAGGATACCTAGTAGCAGTCTGTAGACTCAAGAAAGTCACTTTGGAAATGCTGTGAATTTAGATAATCACTAAGTCTTTTTTGTCTGTTGTATGCTTATAGGCAATTTATAGGAACTCATCCTAGCGGTTAGGTGTACTTGCTTTTCTGTGTATGTATGCCTCTTTTCTAAAACAATTCATCCCCTATTCTATGTAAAATATTTTCCTTAAGTTTTCTAGGCTATTTGAAATATCACCAGTTAGATGTGTTTGCGTTATTAACCATCCTCTTGAGAAAATTCCTAATTTGCCCTACTCTCCAAAGAAGCTATATAGTCAAGGGTTCAAGGAGGAGCTACCAGAATGTGTGGGAGAATATATTACAGAATTCTAGGTGAGGGATGCTAAAAAGATATTTGCCCTTTTTGAAATGTTGTGTTTAATGTATCCCACACAAGTAAAAATGCTATGCTATGGGTTAAATAGGCTACTATGGATGAGCTGGGGAGCCTAAATATGATTTATAACTTGTTTTCCAGGGAAATTGCCTTCAGCATTCCAAAAAGCCAATTTACAAGCAAAGGTTAGGAGTATAAATTGTAGATTAGATACTACCAGTTTACAGATTGACTCAGAACCTCAGGGAATAAAGTAATCAATGTCCTGTATTTCTTTCAATGCACTCTCTTGCTTTCTGCAGTAAGCCCTTTGCTTCTCCAAACAGCCAGAAGATGGAGTGAATGATAGAACAAAAGTTTTTATGACGTTTACAGGATCTCATACATCATAAACTAACATCAAGAAGCCCTCATCAAGAATTTCCCTAGATGACAAACAATGAGATTTTTATTCTTAAAATATTCCTACATAAAATAAGCCAAATTATTTTCATTTCTCATAAAACATGTACAGAGTAGATGGATACCTACATATACAAATGGCCTAAACTTAAAAAGCTGAAACACCTATTTGTAGTTTTTTTAAGGAAAAATAAAATGTTTTTGGGATTCACAAGGGAGTAAAATGACACATTGACTGGACATACTTCAGGCCAGGAAGCCCGAAGTGGGAGAAAAACAGGGAGAATTTAAAAGAAATTATTATTTTAAAATATAATATTGACACTTTATTAAGACCAGAAAAGATGCAAAACGTAAACTATGCTGAGAGGTTGAACATTTGTTTTAAGTAGGTTTCAGAAAACGTTTCTTTGACTTGGCTTGAGTGCTCAAATGAAAGATAAGTTTCTTTTTCTAATCTGCATTACTGAGTTATAATTTACATACAATAAGTGAACCAATTTTAAATTTACAATTTGATAAGTTTTAACAGGTGTATATAGTCATTTAACCACTACTACAATCATGATGTAGGATATTTCCATTACCCCAGAGAGTTCCTCTGGGCCCCTGCAGAGTATGTTCCTGCCTGCTGTCTGCAGATTCTGCTTTTCTTATAGTTTTTCTTTTTCAAGAATTTTGTATAAATGAAATCTTATCTTATGATATTTATATAGCATCTTGGTTTTGCCTTTTTTCTTTTTTTACTCAGCATAGTGCTTTGATATTCATGCAGTAGTCTGTTCTTTTTTTATTAATAGTATTTCATGGAAGAGATATACCATAATATGTTTATTCATTCACCCATGATGGTAAGTTAAGTTGTTGCCAGTTTTTGGTGATTATGAATAAAATTGCTGTAAACATCAACATACAGGTCTTTATGTGGACATATTTTCATTTCTCTTGGAACATATTTGGGAATAGGATTGCTGAATTGTGTGTGAAAGTATATGTTTAAGTTTATAATTAACTTCCAAACTGTTTTCCAAAGCAACTGTTCTATTTTACATTCCTATTGGGAATGTATAGAGAGTTCTAGAATGCAGGCATCTTCATGGACATGTATATTGCCAGTCTTTTTGAATTTTAGCCATTCTAATGTGTGTACTAATAATACATTGTGGTTTTAGTTTACATTATCCTAATGTCTAAGGATGTTGAGAATCTTTCTGTGCATTATTTGCCATTTGCATATCTGTTTAGTGAATTATCTATTCAAAACTTGTGCTCAATTTTTTAACTGTATTGTCATATTGGCTTTTTAGAATTCTTTATGTATTCATTTTCTCCTAGTCTGGCCTACTGTTGCATTTTCTTAATGTCTTTTAAAGGAATACACTTTTAATTTTACCGTAATTTGTGTTCTTTGTAAAAAATTCCTACCTAAGCCAAGATCACAAAGATTTTCTCTTATGTTTTCTTGTGAAAGTCTTACAGTTTTAGCTCTTAGGTCTCTTAGGTCTCTGTAGGTCAATGATCCATTCAGAATTAATTTTTGTTTATAGTGTGAATATGGGCTGAGGTTATTTGTTTATTTTGCATATGGATATTCAATTGTTCTAGCACAATTTGTTGAAGAGAATATTCTTTTTCCATTGATTTATCTTGGTACATTTGTCAAAAATCAATGAATCACATAAATATTGTTCTATTTTTTATCTTTCCAGTCTGTCCCATTGATCTGTCTCTAACCTTACACCAATAACAGGCTCTCTTGACTAGTGTAACTTTATAATAAATATTAAAATCAGGAGGTGTTAGTTCTTTTTGGTTTTCTTCTTTTCAAAAATTGTTTTGGCTATTCTGGATCCTTTGCATTTCGCTATCAGTTTTAGAATTAGCTTTTCAATTTTGCAAAATAGTCTGCAGGGATTTTGATTGGAATTTTGTTGAATGTGTAAATCTAATTGGAGAGAACTGACATCTTCACAATACTGAGCCTTCCAAACCATGAATACAGTACATCTCTTAATGAATTTAGATCTTTAATTTCTTTAGGCAATACTTTATGGTTTTCTGGGTATCACATACTTTGCAAAATTTATTCCTAAATATAGCATGTTTATTAATGTTATTATAAATAGATTTCAAAAATCCTTTTACAATTGTATGTTGCCAGAATGTAGAAATTAAGTTGATTTTTGGACGCTGAATTTATACAACTGATCTTGCTATATTCATTTATTAGTTCTAGTAGCGGTTTTTAAAAGATTTCTTAAGATCATCTGTATAAATGATCATGTCATCTGCAAATAAAAACAATAAAAACAATTTACTTTTCCATTTCCTTGATTTATTCCACTGTCTAGAACCTCCACTATAATGTTGAATAGAAGTGGTCTTATTCCCTCTATTAGGGGGAAAGTTTTCAGTCTTTCACCATTAAAGATGATGCAGACATTTTAAAGATGCACTTTCTTGGAGTCAGGAAGATCTCTTCTATTTCTAGTTTTTGTTTTATGAATTTAAAAATCATGAATTAGTATTAAATTTTATCAAATTATTTTTATGAATAAATTATTATAAAGATTATTATAAAGTTGTTAATCTGTTAAAATTGTAAGTCACACTGATTGATTTTTTGAATGTTCAACTAACCTTGCAATTCCTGGGATAAATCCCTTTTGGTCATGATATATTTTTCTTGTGTGTGTGTGTGTGTGTGTGTGTGTGTGTGTGTGTGTGTGTGTCTGTTTCATTTGCTGAAACTTTGATAAGAATTTTTGTGTTTATGTTCAAAAGGATTATTGGTCTGTAATTTTTTTATAATGTTGTTTTTCTGGTTTTGGTATCAGAGTAATGTTGGTATCAGTATAATATGTTGATTTGGACATTTTTCCTTCTCTAATAAAAGATGTTAATACGTTCAGTTTTTCTCTAAACACGGCTTTAGCTGTATCCACAAATTTTAATATTTATTTCCATTTTCATTCTGTTCAAAACATTTTCTCTCAATTGACATCCTCTTTAATCCATGGATTATCTAGAAGTGTGTTGTTTAATTTCCAAATATTTGGTTTTTTCCCAATTATGTTTTTGTTAAAGTCAGAGAACATTCTGCACATTCTTTTAACTTTACTGCAACTTGCATTATGGCCCAACATGGTCTAGCTTGATGAATGTTATGTGTACACCTGAAAAGAAAATGTACTCTGCTTTTCTTCAGTGGAGTGTTCTGTAAATGTCAGGTCAACTTGGTTGATAGTGTGGTTTATGTCTTCCAGAACTTTACTGATTTTTTTACTATTAGTTCTATCAATTGCTGAGAGATAAGATTTGAATACCCAACTATAATTATATATTAATATTTGTCTGTTTATCATTTTATTTCTATCAATTTTTTTCCTTTATTTATTTTGAAGCCGTGTTATCAGGTGCATATATTTAGAATGTTATGTGGTTTTGTATCGACCTCTTTATCTTTATGAAAGGTCTCTCTTTGTTCCTGCTAATTTCCTTACTCTAAAATCTATCTTGTCCAATATTAATATGGCCACTTGATCTTTATTTTGTTTGTATATTTCAAGTTGTTGTATTTTTAATCTATATGTATCTTTTTATTTAATATGGTTTTCTTGTAGACAGCATGTAGGTGGTTCTTGTTTTATCCAATCAGAAAATCTATGATTTTTAACTGGAGTGCTTAAACCACTTACATTTAATGTATTTATAATGGTTTTGCTTTTTGTTCAATCTGTTCTATGTTCTTTTATTTATCTATTCCTGCATTTTCTAGAAAAATTGAGTATTTGTTATTATTCTATTTTATATACACTATTGGCTTATTAGCTACATCTCTTTGTTTTAGTTTTAAGTTGCTGCACTAAGGTTTATAATCTACACATTTAACTTATCACTGCCTATCTTCAAATAATATTATGATACTTTACAAATAGGTTCAGAAACTTAAAATCTATTCCTGCCCTTCCTTTGTGTTAATGTTGTTATATATTTTACTTTTATAAATGTTATAACCCAATAATACATTGATCAGTCAGTTATCATTGAAAGTGATAAAAACTTTGAAAAATGCCTTTTGTATTTATGCATATAGCATTTCCAGTGCTATTCATTCTTTGTATAGCTCTACATTTCCACCTGGATATTTTCCTTCTGCCTAAAAATTGTCCTTTAACCTTTCTGGTTGTACAGATCTGACAGTGGTAAATTCTCCTAGATCTTTCTTTCGTCATATGAAATAGTGTTTGTTTTATCTTTATTATTGAAAGATATTTTTACTTGGAAAGGAATTGTAAGTTGACATTTTTTCTTTCAATAATTTACATATGTCACTGCAGTATCTTCTGGCTTGCATAATTGTGGAAACAAAGTTGGTTATCATCCTTGTCTTTGTTCCTCTCTACATAATATATCTTTTTCCCTATTGGCTGCTTTTAAATTTTTCTCTTTATCACCACTTTCAGTAATTTGATCTTGATATATCTTGATTTTTTCCTTTGGTTTTTACCCCTTGAGGTCTTTTGAGTTTCTTGGATTTGGGGGTTTGTTTTTTCACCTATTATTTGTCAAATTTTCTTTTGCCCCACCGTTATTCTCCTCTACTTCTTAGAGTCCAATTATACATGTGTATGTCACGCTGCTTGATTTTATTCTAGAGATCACCGATGATTTGTTCATTTTTGTGTTTTTAGTCTTTTTTCCCCTCTTTTCTTCATTGGAATAGTTTCTATTGCTATATCATCAAGCTGACTGGTCAATTCTTCAGGATCTAATTTGATTTTAAACCGACACAGTGTATTACTTTTCCAGATATTGTATTTCCCATCTTGAGAAATTACCTTTGGGTTTTGTTTATAACTTTCATTTCTGTCCTCACTATGTTTATGTCTTGGTCTATCTTCTTCAACATATAGAGCATAAATATAGCTGTTTTAATTTCTTTGTTTTCTAGGCTAGCATTTGTCATTCCTTTGTTTCTATTGACTGATTTTTACCCTATTTATGGATCATATTTTCCTATTTAATTGTTTGCATAGTAATTTTGATCGAATGGCAGCCATTGTAATTTTTACCTTGTTGGATGAAGGATTTTGTTGTATACTCTTGTATAGTATATTGGATTTTTCTAGTACAAAATAAGTTACTTGGACTCAGGTTGATCAATTTAAGATTTACTTTTAAGGTTTATCAGAGAAAATACTTAGCATCCTGGTCTAAGGCTAATTTAGACTCACAACTAACACAATGTTCCTCTAATGTCCTGTGTATTAATTAACACAATATCCTTGTAAGCTCCTGTGTATTACTTGCATATCACAAGGTCTCTTCAGTGTGACTGGAGGGCATACAGAGTATTCCCAGACCTGTGTATGCTCCCTCAAATTTTGACTTACTGCTTTTCCATGCTTCTTACTCCACTGTTGGGTAGTTTCCTCTCACCATGTACTATCCATACTCAGCCAAAGACTTCTGCACATCTCTGGAACTTTCTCTCTGTGAAGTTCCCCTTTTTCCAGGCATTCTATCCCACAGATTCTTATCAATTTGGCCTCCCCAAAGTCTGATTTTTGAATCTTCAACTCAATGAGACCACCAGGCTGTTTGGGTACTTCCTTGTTGTATTGCTTCTTGGAACCTGCCACTTGGCAGTAAGCTGGTGCATCCATATGGTTTATGGGTTTATCATTTCTTTCCCTTCTCGCAGGGATCACGGTACTGCATTGCTTCTTACTCAATGTCCAAAAATCACTGTTCTGTATATTTTGTCTGCTTGTTTCTTGTTTGATATGTAAGAGTAAATCTGGTCCCCATCATTACATCATGGCCAGATGAATGATATGTTTTTAACACTAAAAATAGAACCCTATCCTTACTCTTTACCAAGCAAATCTTGCTTCATTGGCATTCATGAAAATGAAACTCAGCTTCCAAACAAGTAGTATTAACTTCTTTATAACCTTCATTTGTGGAGAAGCCTGAGGCATGAGAAAAATAACTAATTTATATTTGTGCAATCTCATGTTCTTCTGTAATTACCAGCTGGAAATTATGTCAGTGGTTCTGTAATTTTTAACAGGCCTGGATTTGTATTCATATGTCTAGGATAGTTGCTGGTGTTGGTGACTGTGGATTTAACTTTTGTAGTTTTTAACTCAAGAATGGCACCCATGTATTTCACTATGTCTTCTTAATAGCTTGCTTTTAACAGGAACTGGCTGAACTATATTTCCAAGCATAGATAGGAGAGAATGAAAAAGACTTTTATTCTAGAAGATAACAAAGTTTCAAAAGTAATTTTTCTCAGCTTTTATTTCCCCTACATTGTCTAATTGCACATTACTGAAAATGAATCACAGCTACATTTATAGACTTGGTTCTTTAATAGAAAGTTGCTTGCAGGAATATGTATTTTTGACATTTTTCTTCCCCTATATTGTTTTTCTTTCTTTTGATTCTTCTCTTCTGTTATCCTTCCCTTTTCCCCCTAAAAATGGTACATGTGGCCCTTGAAACTCCTTTCAGTTACCACACTCACTATCACCTTTCATTCTCCATATTTTTGTTCCTTGCTATTTCCTTTGCCTAGAATATTTTTACCCTCTTTCTTTCTTGGATAGCTCTCAGATATTCTTTATGGCTCAGGTCAGACAACATCAAATGGACTAACTTATATCAAGTTGTGTGTCCAACACACACACACACACAGACACATATATACATATATGTGTGCTCTTATTTATGCTCTTATTCACTCATTACAAATATTATACATATGTATATATGTATAATATTTGTAATGAGTGAATAAGAGCATAAATGAAGCAAATCTTTCTGAAATTATCTGCTTTGGTGTCTTCATCCCTACAGCTCAAGGAGAACTATACAGTGGATAATAGTATAGGATCTAGAGTCTGACTGTTTGACTCTTGGGGTTCAAATCCTGGTTCTACCCACTAAATAGCTGTGCAAACTTTCTCCCCCTCAATATCTTCATCTCTAAGACTGTGATCATAGCACTACTCTTATATAGAGTTATTGTGAAGATTTGATGAGATAATATATAAAGTGCATAAAATAGCACCTAAGCACTCCCAAAATAGCAGCAGTGATTATCAACAGGAGCTAATTTTTTATATCAGTTCAGTGATTCTTCATGTCTGCAATTCAATTGTCCCCTCAAGTCTCTCCTCAAATTATCAACTTTTCATGTTATCACAAGAAAGACTGCCCAAATGTGACAGAATGAAAAAACTATGCTTTTTATTATAGTCACAGAAAATAAAGTCAGTTACACCAAGTTGTCCAAATGCACTGGTGAATTAAAGCCTCCAACTTTTACAAATTTTTATACATATATCTATGCATTTATAAATACATACATATGTAAAAGATACATATTTTCTACTAAAATAAAGTGCCCAAATCTTGACATATGGGGGCATCATAGGGAGAAAAGAATCATAAAGTTTTATCAGTTATAGACTGTACTTTCACAATACAAGAATCTGTTTTATACACATTTATTCAGGTATAATGAGCTTTAATCACCCACTTTTTTTTCTGAATTTTCCTAAGTGAATTAGTTTATCCAAAATATTAAAGGAAGTCATGTGACCAACTTATAATGAATCAGAAGCTAATTTTTCTGACTGTGCCTGGCACAAAGTCTTTGCTTTCCAATAGAGGGGTAGTTAAGCTCTTTTCTTAATTTTCCTGTTTTTTTGGACTGTTGTTTTTCTGCTAAGGTGATAAACAGAGGGAGAAATGAATCAGATGTTTCTAATTCTAAATCTTCTACTAGGATTCAATTAAGTCAGGGTTTGGTGAAAATATTTCTGATATTTTTACAGCACCCTGGGCTTAATATGAAAAGGCCTAGCAGGATCTGAATTGTGTGTTCTGCTGCCTCTGTTATAATTAAATTCTTGCTTGAACCAAGGAAGAAAAATTAGGAATGGTGGAATGATCAATAGATCATTGAGTGAACCAACTCAAATTGAAATGAACTCTCCGCTACAGTGAAAAACCTTAGCGAGAACATGCTTGAACTCAAGAACAAAATAAAAGGTTAAAGAAAAACTAGATGATTTAAGATAATTCAGAAAATCCTCACTTCAAATGAGAACTAGAGTTCTAGTCCCTGTTCCAAGAGCTCAGCTACCCTTCCCGAGTTTTTACCGAATTTTCTGCTATCTTCGACTCTTAAGACAATCGTTTGTAGTTTCTGAGAAGAAATTGAATTTTAAAATGCTTTTGAAAAGACTTCAACCTATTTAAGCCTAATATGAACCCAGCATTTTAGAATTTCTCATGATTATGTGTTCAGACTACGTTAGAATATATCTTATTCAAGCAGGAAAGGGAGAAGTTGTCAGCACTGAAGTTGCATAAAACACTCTAAAACTTCCCAATATATGGGAGGCTGAGAACCATGGGAAGCCCAGACATTTCCCAGAGTCAGACCAAGGAAGGAAATATTTTAATTTTGGAAGGGGAAAAAAACGGGCAAAAAAGTGTTTGCAATCACCTGGCCTATCTCAGGAGGGCCTGCGCAGAAACCAGGCCGCCTAGCTACTGATTTTGGTGAGCATCTTGTTAATGGCTTGCTTGACGTGCGTGGTGGAGCTGCGTCGCCTTGTCTTGCCCTGCACCATCCTCCTCCGACGCACCTCTCGACACAACTCGTAGAATATCTCTGTGATATTCCCTTCTCCGGTGCAGGCAGAACACTCGTAGAAAGCACACGCCAATTCCGTGGCCAGCTTCTCCCCTTCTTCTGTACTAACCTGTCTGGAGTGGTCCAAGTCAGCTTTGTTTCCAACCAAGATGAGAGTCACGTTTTTGGGCTTTTTGATCTCATCTAGGATGTTCTTAAGTGGCAGCACTTCTTCAAAACTCCCTCGGTCAGTAATGTCATAGACCAGCACAAAGCCCTCCCCCCACCGCATGTGTCCTTCCTTCTGAATGGTGTCTTCCTGTTGGCAAAGAAAAATGGCGGTCAGGAAGGAATTACCTGGAAGTAATCACAAGGTATAGGCTCTGCTCACGCTAGTAGTAATCCCTTACTCTCTGTTCTTTATATCCAAGGTCGGCAAAAGGCCTTGGTAGTGTGCCTGTACAGGCTTACTTTCTCAGCTTGAAATAGAAGCATTACTTACATCAAGATATTTCAGGGGACTGAAAATTTTCTAACTTCATAGACTTTAACTTTCTGTTTTTAACTTTTTCTAACCACATCATTAAATCTGTCATTACAAGTTGTATCAAGAAATTATTGTAAGGCTGGTGGCAGGTACCCCTCCCTTCTCTAATGAAAAAGAAGAAGCCCCTCCTATCCCTCAATACCCGCCCCAAAGCTGAAACAAAAAAATTCCTCACTCCTTGCACCAACATCTCCTGGCAGAAGAAACTCCCATCCCCCAGTCCTAAGAACCTATGTAAACCCACTCAGACTGCTGGGCGGGGCGGCCTCTCTGGTACCACTCCGTGGATCCCGTGAGGCTCGCCCGGGTCCCTCTCTCCGGGACTTGTTACCCCCACCCAGGAGCGCTCCAATAAAGCCTCTTTACTTATCCATTTCAACTCTACTCCTCTTTCTTTCTCTGGCGGCCCACTACTTCAAAGAAACCTTACAATTATAATCTGAATAGAGCATATCACCTTTGAGACTTTTCATCACAATTAAGGAATTCACAAATTGACAACTGACAAGTAGTCCTTACTTACCCTGCCCCTTAGGTACCGGAATGAGAGCCAAAATTTAACAAGATGACTTTTAGGTTTATTTATTTGGTTTCTTTGTCTGTTTTAATCTCCTCTCTCTTCAGATTATAGACAGCCTCAAGGGACAGAAAAACAATGACAAACTATATAGAGTCCAACTTCAAGCTAAGGATTTTGGCTTTTTTTTTTTTTCCTATCCCAATACCTCAAAACTGTTAGGTAGTACTAATAATGATAGTAACTCATTTGAGGTGATCCTCAAAGGAGTGCTCACTCCTCCGTAGGAAGGTAACATGTACGATTTGCAAAAGCATTGCTTTCACAGGTTCAAATGACTTCTGGAGGCTGGCCCTTCCCTTCTGACTCTCTCTTCAAAAGCAGTGCTTGATGAAGGTCAGAGACTAAGGAGGTGGGAGTGACGGAAAAGTGTATAATTCATTTCAAGAATATTTCTTGGGGGCCGGGCGCGGTGGCTCACGCCTGTAATCCTAGCACTCTGGGAGGCTGAGGCAGGTGGATCGCTCGAGGTCAGGAGTTCGAGACCAGCCTGAGCAAGAGCGAGACCCCGTCTCTACTAAAAACAGAAAGAAATTATCTGGCCAGGTAAAAATATATATAGAAAAAATTAGCCGGGCATGGTGGCACATGCCTGTAGTCCCAGCTACTCGGGAGGCTGAGGCAGTAGGATCGCTTAAGCCCAGGAGTTTGAGGTTGCTGTGAGCTAGGCTGACGCCACGGCACTCACTCTAGCTGGGCAACAGAGCAAGACTCTGTCTCAAAAAAAAAAAAAAAATAATAATAATATTTCTTGGATTACACACTTTAATTCAAATCTTCTTGGGGTCATAGGTCATTGATAAAGCACTATGGAAACTTTCAGTTTCCTGTCATTCCAGTGGTCATTTCCATATGTGGAAACTAAACCTGTCTATCAACTCTTTTGTGATCTCAGAACTGACTGACCTCAAAGCAAATTTACAAAGCAAATATTACGGGAGAGATTCCTAAAATAAAGTATTCTAAAACAAACAATACATATACTTTTCTCTTAAAGATTCACCTTACACATAAGCATATTAGAGGCTCTGAGAATTCTTTCGGTAAAGACACCTGTTTAAGCATTTCAAAATGCATTTGACCATGAAACCTCTTAATATTTCACTATACCACAAAATATAAGGGAGAGAGTCTAACCTAGATGATATGTGAATATTGCAGACTTTTCAAAACCCTCTTGAAGCACTGGGTAGTTTGCTTAAGGATGCATACATAGACTGTTACAAATACGGTATCATAAAAATGCCTAGGTAATTAGAGAAAAAAGGTTTTAGCATGCAAAAGTTTAAAGAAAATGCCTTAGTCTTGTTCATATTATGTATGTCTCATTTTTACTTGATCCAGAAAATATTTTAACTGAACTTCTTATTCACCTGACCCGCAGTATCTAGTATCTCCATGGAAACAGCTTCATCATCGATGGTTGCTTGGTGTCGGTAGGTTGATTCTAAGGGAATGAGCAAAGAAGGCAAAAAGGTAAATAAATACAAGATTTAATTTGATCCTTAAAATTAGAAATTGGGCATGGGGGAAGTATTTCTGTTTTTGTAGCAGAAGGGACTGTGTAGTCTAGGAAAGAGGATGGATGGGCAAGAGTGTGGAATCTTTGTGCTGATAGAACTCCTGGAAGTAACAAGTTCTAATTTGGGAGCCACCAACTTTCAGAGTATAGGATAAGGGAGATCTCTCTGCCTCTTTGCTCCTCTGTCCTTTCCCTTTAAGATCCCATCGTATTTTTCTGTGAGGCCAGCCACCTGGTGTTCTTTTCCTTCTGAAATGAGCCCTGCATAATCTACAATGATAAAGTAGTTCCCCCAAAGTGCATTCTGCCTCAATGCTCCTAAAAATCCAGTTTCTGGAAATCAGTGTTCCTAATAAGATAGCATGCAAACAGGAGCAACTAATTTCCTTCCAAACTTCCATCCTAGAAATGTAATAGACATTTTAGGGAGGTGGAGGAGAAAGTCTTGGGGGCAGTAAAATGTGGTTGAACCCCAGTGTTTGGAGGAGTAACCCAAAGCAGAGGAGGCTGGGCAGCCTGAAGAGGGGATGGAACACTCAGAGTCCTCTCCGAGGCCTCTTCCAAGTAGAAAAACAGCAGCTACTCAGTGCCAGCTGGAAGTTGGCGGGTCAGTAGCAGAGGGGCCCCCAAGCCACATCAGGGTGAGGAGAAGTGAGCAGGGGCAAGAAGACTGAGCAGCCCTGAGTAAGCCCCTCATCGCCTAAAATGGAAACCAGAGGTCAAAAAATAAGTGCCAACTGGTGCTGCTCTGTGTGAAAACTAGAACAACTGAAATGAAGAACTGAATGAATGATTGACTGAGCTGATGAGGGTCAGGTTGAGGAACTGTCTTAGAGGTATCAGTAAATGAGAAGAAGAAAAAATATAAAAGTAAAATTTAATAAGAGATAATAGAATTAGAAATGTTATTATTCTTTATAAAATGAGCCTCAAATGAGAGAATAAAATACAGAGAGAAGTGGAAACATTTGAGGTTGTAATGACTGAGCATTTCCTCAGGTGAAAGACATGGAAAGACTTATGATCAAGAGAACTGACAGGAGACATGAAGAAAAAAGTCCCACATCTAAACCTATTACAGTGAAATTTAAGAATATCAATGACAAAGAAAAAACTAATGGGATTTAGAGCAAAGAAAGCACATCACCCACAAAAAGACAGATTGACATTGAACTTCTTACCAGTGAAACCAAATTCAAGACTTCCATGGTCTTGAACAAACTACTACCAAACAAACTACACCAAAAGCAACCCAGAATTATAATTCTAGATGATTCCAATACCTCAGGGTGAAGGTGAAGGACAAGACCAGAGGCAGGTTTGAGTGAACTAACATACAGCATCCATCCTGTATCTCTCCATTATCCTTATTCTCATACCAACAGTCAGCCTAACTGAAAACAAGATAATATTTATCTTATTTTAGAAAATGATGTAATAAAAAGAAAGACCGGAGAAAGTGAGCTAAGTTTTCAATGCAATAAATTAGAAGAGAAGAAACAGAATAAATTCAAGAAGATATAAGGAAGGGAACAAAAGACAAAAACATCATGAAAAAACAAAATCAAAGTATGGTGCTTGAAAACATAAAAAAAAAAAAAAGAGCAGAGAGGTAAAGATTGACAACACTGACTAGTAAATTAAGAGAGAGAAGATGCAGTTACATAAAATATGGCGTAAAAAGAGGAATTGCACATTCTGCTGAAATAAAAATAAAATTATATTATGAATTTTATAGCAGCAATTTCAAACCCTGATAAATAATTCTGGGAGAAAAATGCACAGATTGGTGCAACAAGAACTAGAGTACTCGATGAGATCAATAACCATTAAATAAATTTAAATGCTAATTGTAGATCTCTTCCCACAATCAAAAGCAACTGCAACAAGGTAACTTTATAAAAGATTTCTTTCAAATATTAAACAAGTTCTTCTAGAAAATAGAAAAAGTATTGCTGCCCAATTCCTTTTATGGGAAATTATGCTGACTCCAAAAACAAGTAGGGCAAGAGTAACGAGAAGAAAACAAAAAAAAGAAAAAGAAAATAGTAAGCTCATTCTATATTTAAACATGGATTCAAAAATTTTAAATAAAAGATTATCCAACCAAATCCAATAGTGTAATAAGTACATTATGATAAAGTAGTTTACTTCAGAAATGTAAATTGTGTTTAAAGTCTATCAGTTCAATTTAACACATTAATCAACTAAGGAGAAAAATCTATAGAAGTATAGATTACTTCTATAAATGCAGAGCCGTAGCTTGCTACCTCTTTATGATTTTGAAAAAAGTTTAGAAAACTGAGAATAGAAGGGATTCCTTAACATGAAAAAGGCTGTATGTCAGAACCCCACAGTATACATCAAATAAATGGAGACATTTTAGACAAATTGGCTTTAAACTCAAAAACAAGAAAAATGTATGCTTATAAAAATGTAATCCAACATGGATTGCAAACTCCAGACAATATAGTAAGATAGAAAAAATAAATAAGAGATGGAAGAATAGAAAAGGAACTTAAACATCATCAAGATTATGGAATTAAAGGTCAATACAGAAGCACTAGCCACCATCTTTGTAAGCAAATGCCACCTAGGAAGTATAAGAGAAAACCAGAAACTACTCCCAATAGCAGTAAAATACATAATAATATTTAGGGAGTAATAAAATATGGACAAAACTGTCAAGTAGAAAACTTTATAAAAGAATATAAAGACTTGAATAAATAAAACTTCCAAGAAAAATGGATAAGCAATAATTTTTAAAAGATGTCAATTTCCCCCAAAATTAATCTTGGATTTAATACAATTGAAAGCCTAGTTGGACTTTTTGAGGAACTCAACAAACTTATCTGAAATGGCATAGTGCAAAGTATATAATGCTACCCCAAATAGTGCGGTACTAATATCAGAATGGGAAAATTTACCAAAGCCTTAAAAATAGATTCATGTTTATGCAGAACTTGGCATATGACTGACATGGCACCACAAACTACTCGAGGAAAGAATAAATTGTTCAGTCAATGGCACTGGGATTAGAAGCAATAAGGGAAAATGTATTATTAAATAGAAGAAATAAAGTTGGGCCCCTACAGCATATATTAAAAAGAAATCCAGATGAATTAAAGATCTGAATCCACCCAGATTTAAAAAGTAAAACTTAAAAAACTAAAAAGTATGAAAATATAAAAACTCATGCACACACAAAAGAGTGAGATTAAAAAATAAATCGGTTGACAATATTAAAATGAAGAATTTTGTGTGATGTGAAATAAATTAAAAACTGGAAAACGTATTTGCAACATCATAAAGTAAAAATTATTAATATCTAAGCTATAAAAGAATTTGTAGGAATTAAAAATAAAAAGATGAGTGCACAGAAAAGAAACATGGGCAAAGTATAGAAAAGGGAAATTCATGAAGAGGAAGCCCAAATAGCTCAAACATATACAAAATGATGCTCCTATCTGGCAACCTACCAGAGGGAAGCTTGTAAAATTATTTTATGAACATAAGATCTGCAAAAATAAGACAGTTAGATAATATGAGGCCAGACTAGATTTTGGGGAGCTTCCCCGAACTGGCAGTGGGAGTATAGACTGGTGCAGCATTTTGGAGGGCAACCTACTATTCATAGTATTCAATGTGTATGCACCCTAAGGATCAGCAACACCCTGTCAGGTATGTGCCCCAGGAAAAACCTGGCCCAGGTTCTTACAGCAACATCAGCATCACCTAGGAACTCATCAGAAATGCAAATTCTCAGACCTCACCCCAGGATTATTAACAGTCTGCATTCTAACATGCCCTCTAGGTGGTGCACACAAAGGTTTGAGAACAACCGATTTAAAGGAATGATTTCCCCAGTGATGTTAGCAGTGGTTCATATTAGAGGCAACTTAGGTGTTATCACTGGGAAGATAAATGTGGCATGCTAAGGAATGCTATGTAGGAAAGTAGACGTATATACAGCAACATGCATGGATCTTAAAAATACCACATTCAGTTGATTAGAAGTATAATAAATATATAGCACAATAAAGTTTACATAAATCTAAAATATATGCATACACAGAAAAATACTTTTCTCGCATATATATATAATAGCTAGCAAATACTGCTTACTATTTGAACAAGAAATCTTCTAGAAATTTTCCTTATGTTAACTCCGTTAATCCTCACAAATATTTCATGAATGTATTACTATTAGTTCCATTTTACAATAGGAAACTGAGACATAACAAGATGAAGTGACTTGCTCGAGGTCACATGGATGGTAAGTGACAGACGTGAGATCTGAGACCAGGAAGAATGGCTCTGGAGTTCAGGCTTTTTTACACACTGTGCTTAGGGTCAAATACATTAGATTACACACTTAAGGGGAAGAAGAGAGAAATGGGAGTCAGAACAAGGGATGCGGGGGAAAAAATAAAGTGGAATAATATACGGGCCTCACATACACCAGAAGTGGCATGGCATCACGAAAAGAATAGTATGATTAACATAATTATTAACTCAATTCTTTGCACCAAAACTACTAAATCACTAACCAACCAACCTATAAAAGGTAGAAGTTACTGCTCCCATGGAGGTAGACTCTAAGCCAGAACTTTTATTACTTTTTTTTTTAATCTATCTACCTCGTGTTTCTGACCTTCATTTTATCAACTGTTTTGCAGTCCTTTTTGACCACAGTTTTATGTTACTTTACTGTAAATATACTCTCCTGTCCAAAATACAAACTGCAGAGAGGCAGCTTAACTAAGTAGCATAACCTAACCTCCCACCTGCTATCAGCACTTACAATGCTCATTGCCACAGGCAAGGCGCGTTGCTCAAGTATTTTCCAAAAAGTAAAAGTTAAAAATGAGATTATGTTCCATATGTGTTCATAAGTGTATTTTACATTATTGCCATTCTCCTAGAATGTGTAGTGCAAACATGGTGTATGCATAGTGATTCTCAATCCTAGAACATTCCATTCTCTCACTCTTTTATTTTAAATGGGAGATTATAGTTTCGCATGATTTAATGCCCTAAGCCACCATTTACAGCAACTGCTTGTCTCCAAGTGTTCCCTCAATGATTTCCTTTTCTCGTCTTCAGTGCCCCGGCTTGACAAGGAGCAGACCAGATGGCATCACACATGCTACGGATCCACGCCCTTTTGGTTTCTCCCTCTACTGTTCTTTACTGTCCTTTGTGCCGGCTTCCCTTTTAAGAAGACTGGCATGAGCCCCGGAGACTGGAAAACAGAGTTCTGGGCTCTATTCCATGTCTTTGCACCAAAAGTTGTCTGGGAGACAGGGACATTTTTCTCTGTTGCTTCCATGATAAATAGGATATGTATTTCAACCACAGAAGGGCACAGTAGGGGGGAAATAGAATATAATAAAAATTATATGAAGTTGTGTGATTCTTTGCCTATTTGTTAGATGAAACAAAAAGGATGAAATGCAGGAAATGATGGAATGTCTGCCGCAGTCACAGCAGCGGGTGGTAGCAGTGATTTCATCTAAGCCGAATACTGGTTTCATGCCATTGGGAGCATTTTCTCTTTAAGCTTCTCTCTTTCCTTAGGAACCCATTTTCTCCACACGTAAAACAGTGAAAGTATTGCCCACAGAGGCAAAATGTTGCATATTTATGTGCTAGCTTTTCCAGAGTTAATTCTAAAATATATACTAGTTACTTTTTGGAATTAGACTCTACTATTCATTTTAAAACACAAAAGAAAATGCGTATGAGTTTGATTGATGGAAATACTTTTGATTTTGTTTATACCAACAGAAAATGATCATCTGGGTCTGTTTTTGAAGGGTAGGGAGATGACTGTTTGGGAGATACTTCTAAATGAACCAAAATGTTATATACTGAAAGACAAATATTAGTTTCAAAATAGAATTAGGTGTATTAAAAATTATATTTGAATGTCACTGTGTAGGAGAGATATATGACTTAAAAACTGCCTTCAGTAACATTTTAATGAATAGAAGTATATTTTGTATATTCCAGGATGAGTTGATGCTCAAAGGGATGTTGCATGTAGTTAATCCTTTTACTAATTTAGTTTTTTTCCAAGTTTCAGCACATTAGTGTGGACACTAGGCCAGCACAGTAACAACAGCGGTTAGTAATGCTGATTTATGTTAGAATGGAAATTGTAGTGACTGAAGCTCTATTGCTGGTCTGACCACAAACTAGCCATGTAATCTTGGATAAATTTACTTCTTTGGCTCTGTTTGCTTATTTGTCAAATGATGATCTCCAAGTTCCCTGCAGTGCCTATATTGAATAGTTCTGTGAGTTGGTTAAGAACTTCTGCTTTAGTATTCAGCTGAGAGAATTTTTCCTGGGTGTGTCTCTGTCTTTGTATGAGCCTTTCCAAGCAGAGGCAGGAAGAAACAATCACAGAATCAAAGCACCAGTGCGTCTAATCTCTCCTGACTCCTGCCCTCACCCCTGCCTGAGCTTTTACTAAGCAGTTTCACAGTGCATGATGCCTCTGAAGTACCAGTAATAGCAGTGATAGGGGCTGAAATGCAGTCTCTCTCCTCCTCTCCAAATACCTCCAACACACACACACACTCACAGGTGCACACATATACACATAATCACACACAATCTAAGTCTTTGTCTGTATTCTCTGCTATGACCAGTGTTCTTGGAGGATAATAGAGTTCTTAGAGGTAGGGATTCAGTTCTTGGTTTGGATCCAGAACATAGATCCTCTTGTTCTACAACCAGAACTTTGCTGCCACCACCTTGAGGGGGCTTTCTGGCTTAGATGGCCCAAGTCCCAAATCTTATGGGCTTCCATAGTGGTTTTCAAATGTGGTGCATAGACCAAGACTAGCAGCTTACAAAGATTTTATTGGTCCACAGTGAAATGAGAAAAACTTAAATAAAACTAAAACTGTTCATTGTAAAGGACTAAACTTTTTTCTTAGACTATATCCTTCAAAACTTTTGAAACGTTAAAACAATTCCCTTCTTTTATGAAATGCAAGTGAAAGTAGCATGTTGGTATAGGTCCCCTTCTGCCCCTTGCTTGCATCCCTAATTGAATTCTTAAAAAACAAAAGTAAATAAAACCAAAAAACAAAGGAAACACTGGGCCTGAAATCTAAAAACTTGGGGATCACCTTCTGCTATAGAGGAAAGCATTTTCTCCACAGAATTATTTCAAAGCAGCCAATATTCCAATTTTGTTAATATGTGGAATGGTGTCCATGATTTTCAGCTTCTCATGGAGCAACAGATCTGTTCCAGGTTGAAAAAAAAGGCCCCATGTTTCTGATGATGGTACTGAATTCAGAATTCAAGACTGCTTTTTGTAAATGCTTTTTAATTTATCTATCTCTTTTGGTGATGGTTTTGAAACATTTTGTTAAAGGAGGGACAAACTTAAGCCCAGGAAATGCTAATTTTGCTTGAATCAAATGGATTGGAAACCCCTGTAGGCTAGAACACCGGTGACTTCTAGCATATGCACACGCGGGCGCGCGCACACACACACACACACACACACACACACACACACACATCCAGTCTCCAGTGGGAGAGAGTTAATGAAGCCCTCACCGGGGAGTGAGTCATATATCTGTTACTCCTGAAGTTTGATGAAAGTGCTTGTTGCTTAGCAGCTGCGATCCTCTTTGAGCAGTACAGTACAAGGTCACTCAGTAAAGTTTCACTACTCTTAGTGAAGGAAGTTTGCATTATAGATAACTGATGCAGCCGGATTTCGATTAATAGCAGTTGTTTCTCAGAACGAATAAATCGAAAGGGAAAATGGTTCAACTAAGACTAACTAAACGTAATGCCATTCGTTACTGGAACACATTCAGAGAGAATTCAAAAATTTTATGAGATCATTTTTTATAAGCGTCATCTTTCATTGAGATGTATGGGTATAACAATACATAAAGTTAGTTATTTTCCTAACTAACTCCCATAAATCATTAAGATTCTCACATAATCTCTGTAAAGCATATATAAGTAGTAAAAATATAAGAGAAGAATTAAGTATTTACTTATGTGGGAGAAATAAGAATGATTTTTAAAAAAAATCAGGTTCATTTTTAGATACAAATATGTTATCTTAAAATTAGAGTGTGGCTGTATTTAAAAACATGTTGAAAAATTTTGATGTGAATAAACTACTTTATTTGAAAGCAAAAACATAGAGAAATAAATAATAAATGTGAAGACATGCTATTCTCCTAGATTTAAAAATTGAATATTATAATAAAGATGTGAATCTTCTTAAAGTAACTTATAGTTCTAGTGTAATTCTGATCAAAATCATATCATATTATGACAGAGTTTCTAAAATTGACCTGGAAGAATAAACTGAAAAGAATAGTCAAGATAATTTTGTAAAAAGACTTTCTCTACTAAGCATCACCATGTTCTATAGAGCATACAATTATCACAAAAGTATGCTGCTGGTGTTGGGTGTGAAATGCAAATCTTGAATTGTTGTAAATGGTTCAACATATGAAAAGACAGCATTGGAAGTAGTGGGGAAAGGTGGAGACTTGTTGGTTGATGCCTCTCTCTCTCTGCTGGACGGTATGCTCGGAAGAAGCCGAAGCTTTCCCTTTCTGCCCACTGATCTATCCTCAGCACCTAGAACAATCTGACACATAGGAAGCATTTAGTAAATGTTTGTCAAGTGAATGAATAAAAACAATAAAAGAAGGCACAAGTGAGAAAGAAAGTTCCCTTTTAAACTGAACATAGGTAACAAACAAACAAAAAAAAGAAACTCCAAAAAACCATCCAGGAATAGTTTTGCCCACGTTTATTATTGCTACTTTCAAGATCCACATACATCAAATTTTGCTTTTCTTTTTCTTATTTTGTTTTTATAAATGGATGTTGATCAGATGCATTGAAGAGAATGGGGAGGGGGAAACATAGTTTATTTTTACACTTTCCTAAAATCAGTATTCAGAAGTTTTATATTACTGTCACACTCTTCTCAGCATGCCATTCTATCCCACCCAAATCTGCCATGTCCATTTTGTCCTCTTTCTCCTGATAGAATGACGTTGCTTTTTTTTCTGATTTGGGTGGGCATCCTATTGTACCCACTTCTTTCTTGCCTCCGGTTTGACCTAATCCCTTCACCTATGCATTAAAATCCTGCAGGGTTCTGAGCATAGACAGCATGAAACACACATCTAGCCTCTTAGAGGGCTTCTTTGTATGATGTGATAAAGCACTTCCAAAACAGCTGCAAGGGGCTTAAAAATGTTGCAATAGAAAATGTCATTTCTTTTGGTCCCTAAACTTTGATTGGAGAGGAGGAGGAAACAAAATTTGACCTACCGAGGGTGGGATCATATTCCCAGATGAACCGTTTGGTCAGAAATCTCACTACAAGAGCTGTGGAAGAAAAGAGCAACATTTCAAATAAATTCGTTAATTTGCTTAGCATTCTTATCCTTTTAAGGAAAAAAAAATGGACAATGAAACCTTATATATGCTTTACATTTCCTTGAGATATAAACCCAATAATGGTTTTTATGTTTATTAAAATCCTTTTCCAATTCCATATTATGGCCTAAAGAGTGTCATAATATTTTAACAGATTTATTGAGCATTAACTAACAGCTAAGATTTGTGCCTTTAGTCACAGCGTTAGAAACAAAATAAACAAAAAGTACCACAATGTGAAAATGCTCGCATATAAAATTCTCAGCAAAATGACAAATTCAGATACAAAGTGTCACAGTAAAAGTGTCTGAAGTTTGGATATTGATGAGGATTGAAAAACATTGAGTTAAAATGTGATCATTTGTACTACAATGAAAGATCACCAGCATGTCATTTGTATTATAAAAAAGTAGATATTCAAAATTTAAGATTTTTTAAGGGATTCATTAAAGCTCATCAAAAGCAGCACTGATAAAATACTTACAGCAAAGTCAAGCTGTGGAACTGTGCTAAGCACTTTGCTTGCACAGTCTCCTCAGTTCTCCTTTCATCCCTGTGAGGCAGGTACTAAGATTGTTCCCATTTTTCAGATAAGGAAACTGAGGCTCTGAGAGGTTAACTAATTTCACTGAGCTCATCTGGCTAGCTGGTGGACAAGTAAAGATCTGAATCCAAGGAGTCTGTAACTTATCCCCTGTACCAAACTAAATTTAAGTCCTAGGCCATCTGGGTAATATTTAACCAGAAGATGGATTGGAGAAAGAGAAATGCTGAGTTATGGGGGCTCTACTGTCCTCATAAATTGATGGGACATACGCTGAACACTTTCTTACACTTCTATGATAGCTGAAAACTGGTTTTAATCTTTTTAAAAAAAAATTTGGAAGGAGATGTCACAGACACTTTAAAACTGGAATGAAAGTATTGGATTCTTTTCCTGGAAAATAAAATGCACACGTACACAATTTGGCATATAATTTCAGCAGACTCACTAGTCCTCCAAATACCCTTAATGGTCTCCCTGGGATCCCATTGACCTTCACCAAAGAATCATTGTGTATCATACTTTATAGTTTAAAAATATCTCAGTATATTTTTATTTTTACTGAAATGACCTGTATGTAGTAGTTAAAAGATATTCTTTGAAGAAATAAAACTAGTTGGTTGGAGGTTGCCATCAGTCTTTATCTACTGTTACTTTTTAGGATCAACAGAGGCATATACTTCCCACCATAAAGTCTTTTTTTTTTTTTTTTTTTTTTTTGAGACAGGGTCTTGCTCTATTGCCCGGGCTAGAGTGAGTGCCGTGGCGTCAGCCTAGCTCACAGCAACCTCAAACTCCTGGGCTTAAGCGATCCTCCTGCCTCAGCCTCCCGAGTAGCTGGGACTACAGGCATGCGCCACCATGCCCGGCTAATTTTTTCCTATATATATTTTTAGTTGTCCAGATAATTTCTTTCTGTTTTTAGTAGAGACGGGGTCTTGCTCTTGCTGAGGCTGGTCTCGAACTCCTGACCTTGAGCGATCCACCTGCCTCGGCCTCCCAGAGTGCTAGGATTACAGGCGTGAGCCACCGCGCCCGGCCCCACCATAAAGTCTTATACGAGAGATCGCAGTGCAAACTGCAATGAGGACTTCGCAAAACAGAGCCCGACTATACGTGGCTTCCCTACTGGTAGCTGGAGACTGAAAACGGCAATGTGCTTTCTAATTACAGAGTGTGAGGCTGAATTCGAGCCAACATATTTGCAGTGCCTAAAGTAGCAAGGCCACGGACCCTGCAATACTTCCCACAGTGAGCGCACTTGGGGTTTTATCTGGGACCTTCAGAGTCTGTCGCTGTTTTCTCTCTTGAGACGGGGACTTTTGTATTCACATGTAGGAGGTCATAAGCGCTAGACAGATATTTTTCTGTTTTAAAATTAGCCCAGTTAGTAAACATAACTGTTTGTGGGATTTAAGGAGTTTCATCTTTTGTTAAAATATGTAGTTTTAACACAATCTAGAAAAATGAATTATCTACTATCTTCGGGAAGGAGCTATTAATCTTCACGACATTTTTTACATAACTGAAGTTGGAAGTTCCCCCATTCCAAAACCATTTAAACTTTAATCATTTCTCAAAATCTTTTTAAAAATGTATTAGACACGCCATTGCCTTTCTAAGTCGCGTATACTGAACATAATTGACTCATTTTTAGATGCCTGGAGCCTGGTTAAGAACAGGGATGAGAGGCCTGTGCAGTTACGTAGCAGTACTTTTTGCAGCTGTAGTGTGGAGGAGACAAAACCACCCCAGAGTTTTTGAATAGATGTAATTTTTTTCCTCCCTCACATATCATAACTGGCTCCTTTTACTGGGATCACTGACACAGATTTAATAACACACCTGCACCTCTATTTTGTTCCTTTTATTATACCAAAGACTGATAAGCCATATTTACAAGCTTGTTATAATGTTGTCTAATATAGGAATAAATTAGCTCTGGGGTTAGGTCCTAAGGAACCTTTTATTTTGATATGAACGTAATTCTCGTGCACCTTTGAGACCTCACATTTGTGGTTGAGAAGTTGTTCCTGATGCCCTCCGGGTGACCGGCTCAGTCTGAGAGTCAACTACATAAAATAACCTCCTTCCAGAGAGGCAGGGTTGGTGGGCTTAATCCTTGTAATCAATCTAAAAATTTTCAGTGCTCTTTTTTAAGAGATGCTCCTAAACAGTATTTTAACAACAGAATCACACATTTTTCAAAAATCAATCTATTTCAAGTACATCAAAAAGTATCCAAAACCATTCTGAAAAATGTACATGTTAGATGTATTAATATATTCTTTGAAGATGTGTTTTCATGTCTCTATCACAGATTATTCTGGAAAATACTTTTTGTATACTCTTCGGTGTTTGATAATATTTTAATTTAAAATTATTAGTCTAAAGAATTAAAATAATAATTTTACATCTGTGGCAGTATTTTCTGTTAAGTGCTCTATTATTATTTAAATTGTGTCTGAGGTGCTTGGGTGACATTTACCATTTACTGATATAATTATCAAACACCATCAGGATTATTTAGCTTCAGATTTTACTACAACTTTACTGTGGGATAGGATTGTCATATGTGACATAGCCTACCCCTTCTCACCTCCTCCACCATGATCCCTCAGTACATAGTTTCACCTGTGGCACTACAAGTGCTTCCTCAGCTGTGGGTCCACTTCTACTACACCTCCACAACCCCCTTAGACCTCTCTCCACGTGGGTTCCAATGATTTCATTAAAACATAAACCATCTCGTGTCATGTCTTTGCTCAAAACTGTCTCTGACCTCATCCCATTGACCAAATTTTTATTGAGTGCCTCCTCTGTGCCAGGTTCTGTCCTAGGTGCTTAGAATAATCCAGCCAGCAATTCAGACAAATATCCCCGACCTCATGGATCTTATCTTCTACCGGGAGGAGACAGATTAGAAATAAAAATAATAAATAAATTACATGGTATGCTAGAGGCAATAAGTGCTGTGGAATAAAAGAAATAGAGCAGGTTGGGGATTCAGCATTAAGAGACAAGGGCGTGAGGGCTGTTATTTGAGACAGGCTGACCAAGGTAATTCTCTTTGAGGAAGATATCTGGGGGAAATAGTGTTCCAGACAGAAGGGACAGCCAGTGCAAAGGCCCTAAGGCAGGACTGTGTGTTTAGTATGCTCAAAGAACGTTAATCAGGCCAGTGCAGTTAAAGCAGAATGAACAATAGTGAGTGTAATCAGAGATGAGGTCATTTCCTACCACAGTTCCAGTGGAACCTGCCACTCCCCAAATATTCTACTGCTACTACTATTACTACTATAATACTACAACTACTATTACTCTGACCACCACCAATAATAATAATAACAGTAATACACACAACTGAAATGTTAATGTATTTTTTTATTATTATTTTGCTTGACTCCATTTTTAGAATACACATTCCATGAAGGCATGGCATTTGTTTCATTCATCACTTTTCTTTATTTTTTAAATTTATTTCAGAATATTATGGGGCTCAAATGCTTTGGTTATGTGAATTGCTTTTGTCCCATTTCAGTCAAAGTGTGTGTCTAGAACAGTGTCTGGCACATGGGAGACTAAAAACTACTTGTCAAATAGTTGAACAAGATGTACCAATCCATAACATAGCTTACTCTGCTTTAACATTGAAATGATAACCAGGCATTGAGAAAATAAGCAGAAAAATTAACCCAAGAGAATGCACAACAGAACCATGTCATCTTTCTATAACTTTTTAAAAAAAGGTTATATAAATACATAATCTGAAAGAACTTATAATGGCTATTCATGATCATCACACAAATTACACTTCTATAATTTATTAAAATGATTACTACAAAAATTGAATTAATTTGGAAACCCTACCCTCTCTCCCTCCCAGCTATCCTGAGCAAAATTTTTCTTTTGAATTGAAATGGTGCTGTTGATAGCCTTTACTTCCACCGAGAGCCTGATTTAAGTCCTTGTTCCTCCAGAAGTTTTAAGGGTTTGACATATTTGATTAGTTACTGTTAAGTATCCGCATCCTGGAATATTTTATTTTCTTCCCATTGCCTTGGAAACTCATACCTTTCCACTAAACAAGCCAAATATGTCCAATGGTTATTTTAGGAAAGAACATTTTTTTTTTCCTTTTGCCTAATTTATAATCTACTTGGATAATTCTTCATCATATGTGGTTCAATTTTAGTGTTCCTGGCACTATGAATTTCATGAATATTAATGAAAGCTGGTTTCTAACAAAGTGGAAAATTCCGTTCAATAGAGTTTAATCTAAGGAAATATTTTTAAAAGTCACTTAATGTAATAATTCAGTGGGATGATATTCCATTCATAAGTGAGAGCTAAAAGGCAAATTTGCTACTTTAAAATAGTAATGTTATTTTTGAAGATTAACAAGGCTGAGCTGATTACTCAAAATAATTCCTGATGTCATTAGCAAGAAGAGTCAGGCATCAGAAGTGCCAGATTTAATGGTCAGAATAATATTTTAAAATGAAAATTAATTATTAATAGATATGACCTATACAGTACATCAACATTTAGCAAGAAATGAACTTTTCAAGGTAAATGAAAACTAACACACATGCTATCCTTATATTCTAAAAAAATTTAAGAGACATAAGAGAGATACAGACAGAACTTTCAAATGTTACTTTTTAGGCTCATATTCTAAAATAATCCTGTTATGTCATTAGTTTTCACTCATACAATGCATGAGATAACATGATTAACAATGTATATAATACAATGCTAAGATAAACACGTATGATCTCCTAAACATTTGTTGATTGTTATTCTTCTTTATTGATTTCCAGGTATACAGCTATTGCTATATAGCAAATCCATCCAAACAGTCTGTAGCATGCAACAGTAAGCATTTAGTACGGTGAAGCTGGGAAAATGATCATGCGCTTATGGGCCTGGGGTAAGTAGACTGTATTGAAAAAGTCCAGCTAAAATATTTAAAATGGCCAGCTCAGATTTTTTAAGATAGGAAAAGAATTTCTGCTTCAATTAGGAGTGTTTCAAGGGATAATACTCGTCATCTGCACATCATGAATACCTTTTGAATTTTGCCTATAGTCCTGGCAACATACCCAGTGAAAACCCTTGATTTAATATAGTCTCTAAGGCTATGCTACATTCACATACTAATGAAGAGTCACAATGGATCTGTATTAAGTGACTTACATTGTTTTCATTTGGTAACCTGTAGGACCGCCACAAAAAAAATATATAGTTACTTTTAAATTGTAAGACCAGGTAACCTTAAAATACTTTTTAATGGCCTTCCATAAGAGTTTGCTAAATTTAGGCCAATTCTGTCATAAAGAGTTTTAAATATTTCGTGAAAAAACGAAATTTTTGTTATATAAAAAGAGGGCAAATGGGGATGATACTAGCACAATTGTGATCCATTATGGGTTGTGATAAGCACATTCACCACTTGTTATCTGAACTATTTTTCCCATTTTGATTTATAAGCAAATTTTTCAATATTTACCAAGGTAAGGCTTACAAAGTACATGAAGACCTTATAATAAACTTACACAATATCCTAAGCATGAAACGTCTCAAAGTTAGGATGCAGCCGGGAGACAGAGTAGCTCTCTTCCCCTCCTCTCATTTTTCACTTCATCATAGTACTTAACAGCGTAACTGCTAGACCCCAATGCCAGCAAAACACACGAGACGATGGTGCACATATGAAATCAACACCAAATGGATTTCAATTCGAATTTTATGATCTATAGTCAAAATGACATAATAAATAAAGCAGGTTTAAAAAATAATAAAAAAGGGAAGCATGACAGATTTTAATACCACTTGGGAATTGTTTTCTCACTTCATTAAGCACCACCTCGTTTTAAACAATTTCATAAAAATTACAATGGGAAAAAGTTAAAAAATGCCACAGTGTTATTATCTACCTTCATTTATTGCATGCATTACTAGGTCAGGCACTATGCTGGATCTTTACATATATATCTTTACTCTTCACTTCCCTATAGCATAGACTATGTAAATAGAGACATGACTAAGGATGCATGCATATCAATGAAGAAATTGAAGCTCAAATTGTTTACATTTCTTTCTGAAAAATGAGCCCACTCTTGTCTAGCCTCGGGGTCCACATTCTCTCTGGGCACCATCCTGACTCACTTAATTGAATTCCTTTTATTTTCTTGAGACAGGGTTTCTGTCACCCAGGCTGGAGTATGGTAGTGAGATAGTAGTTGACTGCAGCCTCTAACTTCTGGACTCAAGTCATTCTCCTACCTCAGCCTTTTAAGTAGCTGGGACTACAGGTGCCACCAGGTCTGCACATTTTTTTTTTTTTTTTTTTTTGGTAGAGATGAGATCTTGCTATGTTGCCCAAGCTGGTCTCGAACTCCTGGCCTCAAGCGATCCTCCTGCCTCGGCCTCCCAAAGTGTTGGGATTACAGGCATGAGCCATAGTGCCCAGCCCAACTGCCTCTTTATACAGATGAGGAATTTGCCAGTAGAGAGCTTAAGGGTCTCATTGGCGTATTTCTCAACTATTACTAAACCTTTAATTTGAAAAATTTTATGGAAAATGTTATATGTACTTTACATATACATATATATTTACACATACATACATTCCATATGTTCTCCCATTTTGAAGAACATATGGAATGTAAGTGTGGAAAGCAGTGTTAAGTGAGACACATCATCTAGTCTCACTTAACACTGTTTTTGTCACAAAAGAAAAGAATTAAAACATGGTAAAAATAAGCTTGGAACGTCTTTAGAAAAAAGTGACCTTCTGGACATAAACTTCTGAACATTTACTCTCTTTTACTGCACCACTGTGGAGCACTGACACTATTCCCTTAATTCTGCAATCCATGGTGCCCTAACACATACACAGACAATGTGGTTATCTTCATAATACGGTTTTGCTTCATCATCTTAATTTATTATAGCATCACCTCCTCTTTACAATTTTCTGTGGTCTTCCCAAGCTATTAATCCCTCACCATGTGACATGAAATTGTCATTTTTTTCTTCTCTGTTATAGAATGGGTAGAACTACCTTGTAAATATTCATTTATATTCTTGCATGTCTTGCAAACTGTAAATGATCTGAGATGGGAGACTAAGCCTTGTTCATCTTTATCTCCAGTGGCTGGTGTAGTGCCTGATGCTTATATGTGTTCAATAAATACTTGAGAAATAAATGAGTAAACAATAGAAATTTGTGTGAGTTTTTTGGTCCAATATTGCTATTGTGCTTGGGTCTGTCCTCGAGTATGTTTTTATCATTTGAAAAACATGTTCTTTAAAGTGGAACTTCTATTTCTTGAAAACGTATCAACCACTTCTCAGCCTCAATGCCTGGTCAGATGCCCGTCTGGTCAACCTACATTGCAAACCTGATCAAGAAAGGCAGGAGCCACCAAGCTTCCTCTCTTAGGCTGGAGGGCAACCACTGCCACTGCCCTCAGACCACTGTCAGCCCTAAATTTAACTCCAATCCTTAATTGGCCAAAAGGCTTCAGAGAAGTACAAGTGAGCATTATTCTCAAAAGTAGAATCCTACCCTAGATTTATGGAGACAGTTTATTGTTGAATGAATTTTATAGAACTAAGTATCCATTTGTTAATCATATTAGCTGTTGGATGAAAGTGTCTATAATCTTAGAAAATGCCATTAGGTATGTTTTAAAAAAAAAACTACTAATGGAATTTCTTTAATGTTAAATATCAAAAGGGGGCTTAAGTATATATTGAATATTGATTACAAGCTTATATAATTCTCATAAAAATTCTTAAAAGTGGGACTTAATATTCTTACTTTACATGTAAGAAACTTAAGCAGAAACATGAATAAACTTGTTTACATTTACAGAGCAGTTAAGTGATAGAACAGAGATTGAACCCAGCCTTGTTTACCTTAAAACCCATGCTTTTTCCAATACACAGCACTTACCACTATATTTTAGTATTTCTACAGATATGATTGAATTCGGCATGGCTAGAAATTTTTTCTATATGAGCATACATACATCTCTGGAGAAGCATGATTTGAAAAGTAAATTTTTTTGTTCCTGATTAGATTTCTTCTTCCTGAAGTAGGGAAAATATGACCAGAAACCATGACAACACAGAAAGAGAATTGAATTTCAAGAAGCAAGAATGAAACTTTCAGATAAATAAGACTTTTGTTTTTCTCTTGAAAAGGTTTCTTGGGATGCAGCAAATGAAAACAAGTATCTAATGATGCAGACATAAACTGGCATGTAATAAGCAAATGTTTCCTTACGAGTTCCCTCAGTCATTATTAACAAGTTCGTTCTCTCAACAACAAAAACTTAGAATGTCAAGAATCATTTTAGGCAATGAGAAAGTCCACAAAACAAATAAGAGGCAGTTCCTATTCTTAAAGATTGAGAGTTTGCATCTTTGTATGTCCCAGAAAAAATAAAAAGAGGGCGGTCATTTGGAATATTATCTAAGTCCTATATAAGGATGCCCAGCATTCTCACTGCAAAGACTGGGCAAAAGGGAGGCCCGATTGAGGGGAGACTGATTCACTTCAGTGCCTCAGAGGAAGCAAAAGTTGTGTTTTCTGGAGGAGAAAGTAGATAAAATTGGAGTAATACGTATAATGTGTCAACCTCATCACTGCTTCTGTGCCAGCTCAGAGACAACAATCCAAAGGATCCATCTAAAGTACAAGAGGCAGTTCAGCTTCACCTCCTTCCCTCCCTCACCTGAACCTCTCTCACCCTCCTGCCAAATCAAGCCTGCAAATCATATTTTCCTATTCCCCATCTCTTGGGTTCAACACTTTTGGTCCTTCATACCTCATTCCTGTGTCTTTCCTCAACCACCAACGCTCAAGTCTGTGTTCTTCCTGCCATCAGTCTCTCTTTTCTGTGACTGCTCTGTGCTCATTCAGGAAATATGGGCCACTGTGCCTCAGATGAAGTATGGAGATCCCGGCATTGAGCCCTGGTCTAATAAACCAGGTGGGGACCAGGACAGGTCACTGAAGCTTTGTCTGCACAGCTTTTGGTGATGGCTGAGACCAAGAATATGCCAGCTTGGAATCTCAAGACCCTTAGTCAAAGGGGACTAGCAGCTGTTTCTGTTAGCCCCAAGGAGCTAGACTAGATGGAAATGAAAATGAGCTGGACAGGATATGGATGTCAAAATACCCTAGAAAATTGTGTGATTTGAAATGTCAGGTCTTAAAAAGAGGGGCTCAGAGCAAAGATGTATGCACAAAAAAACAGATTTCAGATATACTTTCTGAAAACTAAATTTGATAATTTTTAAACACTTATCCATTGGGATCTCTTATCAAATCTTTCTCTCCTCTCCCTATATGTGAGTTTCACACACACTTATTTAATCAATAAATATTTATTGAGCACTGTGAAGAAAGCAAGACAAAGAGGATTCCCTGGACAAGATACTAGAAATCACTTCATATTAGAACTAAATTGTGAACTGAGTCTTGGATGAGCTGTAGCTTGCAATTTTAGGAAGAGCATTTCAAGCAGAGAGCAACCATGTTCTAAGTCCTAGACACAGGAGAGCTAGTTCAGTTGGGAATCACATGCAGTTTAGGGTAGGCAGAGTGGTGTGTGGGTGGAGCTATGTGGGGGTAGGTTGTGAGGCTCTTTAGACTCAGACTATAACGGAGTTCATACGTCATATTAAGGAGCTTGGCTTTTACTTGAAGTTTTTGAGCATATAGGGATTCTGAGTAGGATGATGGATCAATTTGATCTCATTACCTTATAAATTGTTCATTGATTAGATGTGGAGAGTGAGAGAGAGGAATTAGTGCAAGAGTTCCGTATGACATGAAAGCCTGAGGATAGTGTTACTCTTTGAGGCAGAATAGAATGGAAAAATGAGTTAAAAGCAAATGATGTTGGACTTGAACATGTTGAACATGAGACATTAATGGAAACATCTGGTAGAAGATTACCACCCATCTGCCCATCCATCCATTCATTATCCTTTCATTCATCCAGCCATCTACCACACATTCAACATCTAATTATCAGATTTGTATCATGTGCCAGGCACTGTCCCATAAGCAGCTGACATCACAGCCTAAAGATGGAGGGCCTGATGCCACCTGCTAGTGAGTGGCAGATACAATGGGCACAGTTAAAATGCCCTGGGTACATAGCTTAAAGTAAGATAAGAAGACTTAGCCCAGAACTCTGTTTTCAGCCTCATCTTATGGTGGCCGCTGTTGCTTCCTATGTTCTCCCACACCTAAACTCTTCAAAATATTTAGCTAAACTAAAAAAAAATTAACAGATCAAGCCAGGGGACAAAAATCTGGTCATAGCTATAGTTTAAGAAGAAACCCCCTCCCCTATCCCTTATTTCACCTGCCCCCTGTGAAAGTCAAAATAAATTGACATTAAAAGAAAACCCTTCAGCCCCATAAAAACGGAAACTGAGCAATTTAATGGAAATGTAAAATGAATGCAATATAAAATACATGCTTTATAATGCCAGAAGTTAAAATGAGAAGTAAATTAGTTCCAGATGGGGTCTAGGGATTGCTTTTAAATTACTGTGTTTGTCTAAGCCTGAAAATTTGGATTTGTCCTGCATTCTGACAAAAACATCACTCAGAAAGTTACAGAATAAATGTCAGTTCTCTGTACAGAGCATTTCTTAAGGCTAAATGGTATAATCTCCAAGAATTATTAGGGAAACACTTTTGTTTCTGAAAATCTAGCCTGTGAGTCTAGCTTCAGTGCATTTCAAGTCCTGAAAATTAACTTATTTCAAATGGCAAAGTAAAGGTTAATTTGATACTGGTAACTGGGTCTTGGGATGACACATGAGGATGGGAAAAATGGCAGAACCATGACTTTAAATTCCTACTATGTTTGATAGGGAGTAGAGATTTGGAAATACTTAAAAAGAACATAAATCAGTAAAATTTTTAATTTTCAGTAGAAAATTAACATGTATGATTGAATGGCAATGGCAATAAATTCTTAGAGAATTTAAATTGAAAGAGATAAGACAAAATAAATTTTGAATATGGTAATCCACAGATTTGGTGTTTTATGGCTTGTTTGTATCTTGAAGGTTAATAAATTAAAAGCTATGGGTTCTGTGTCCAAGATTTCAAACCGGTTTCATATAAGTTCAAAATTATTATTTGTGTTAATTAAAAGAATAAGATTAAAAAATAAATTACTAAATTTCACTGGTTTTTAATTTAATAATTTGCAATTTGTTATCCATTTTGATTAAAAATAACATTCCATACCAAAGCATCATGTTTAAATAGATTTATCTGTAATGTTTTAAGTATTTTTTAAGTTGTCAAGGGATATGGATATAAAATTTGGATTTTTAATATTTACTTTTTCCTGGAAGAGGAAATACATATGGTGTTAATGTCTAAATTTTTTTTCTTACACTTATACTACTAGAGCACATAAGAAATTGACAACTGGAAACACTTAGACTTTATTGTGGGCATAAAAGTGATTCTGAATGACTAACTATCCCAGAGAAGCAGAGGGATATCTGGTACAATCCCCACTGGGTTCCCACTTTTATAAAGGTCCCAGGATCTTACAAGTTACCCTGTTCATCATATCCTTTTGTCCAAATTGATCATGTTTCCCATTTATATGGGCACATACAGTGTATTTTATAGTATGTGCCTATGGACGCTAGTCCAGGAGGTAAACTTTAGCAACAGGACATCCCATTTGCAGCCCCATAACTACCCGCTGGACTATCTTCACAGCCCCATGAGAAGACATGGAACCTTAAGAATTCACAGTACATATGGAGAACTAGAATCTGGAGAAACAATAATGTAAATGAGGGCAACTGTGGGTGATTAGGGTGGAAAAGTACCCACATTATGAAAAGCGTATAAGCCAAGAAATCTCTCGTTATGCTTAAGAAGATGGGAAGCCATATTATAAACTGAAAGATGCCATGATCACCTTTTTGTTTGATAAAGGTCACTGCTATTTCATTGACAAGATGAACTGGGGGGATGAAGGTAAGACCGGAGACAGAAAGGCTAGTTAAGAAGCTATTCCAGCCCTACAGAAGGAAAAAAAAAATGTAGAACTGAATGGTTACTCCCTCCCTCCTACCATGTGTAGGATGTGTCCAATCACAATTGGAAATACAGAGTATGTGGCCTTTCCAGACTAGCTTTTTTCACTTTGCAACACATTTAAGGTTCATCCATGACATTTCCTGGATTGATCACTTATTTCTTTTCATTGCTGAATATTCTATTATACGGATGTACCACCATTTGTTTATCCAGTAACTAACTGAAGAATATCTTGGTTGCTCCCAGTTTTTGGCAATTATGTTTTGGCAATAAAAGTTCACATACAGGTATTTGTGTAGACATAAGTCATCAAATTGGTTGGGTGCACTATGGCTGGATTATGGTAAAACTATGTTTGGCTTTACAAGAAACTGCCAAATTGTTTTCCAAAGTGGCTGTACCATTTTTCATTCTCACCAGTAATGAATGGGAGTTTCTGTTGCTCCACATCCTTGTCAACATTAGAACACAGCATTGTTAGGTTTCTTGATTTTGGATTTTAGCCAAATCCAACAAGTAGTGCTATCTCATTGTTGTTTTAACTTGCAATTCTCTAATGACACATGATGTTGGGGATCTTTTCATATAATTATTTGCCTTCCATATATCTTCCTTGGTGTCTGTTGGATCCCATTTTTAAAACTAAGACTTTAATTTTTAGAGCAGTTTTAGGTGCACAGCAAAATTGAGCAGAGAGCACAGAGTTTCCATATATTCCCTGCCCCTACACATGCAGAGCCCCACCACTATTCATATCCCATACCAGAGTGGTACTTTTTTTTTTAAATTGATGAACCTACATTGGTACATCATTATTACTAAAAGTCCATAGTTTATATTACAGTTCATTCTTGGGATTGTATATTCTATGGATTTTGACATATGTATAATGACCTGTAACCACCATTATAGTATCATATAGAGTAGTTTCACGGTGCTAAAAGTCCCCTGTATTCTGTCTGTTCATCTCTACCTTCTCCCTAAATCCTAGCAACCTCTGATCTTTTTACTGTTTTCACAGTTTTGCTTTCTCCAGAATGTCATGTAGTTGGAATCATGAAGTATGAAACCTCAGATTGGCTTCTTTCACTTAATAATATGCATTTGAGTTTCCTCCATGTCTTTACATGGTTTGATAGTTCATTTCTTTTTAGTGCTGAACAATAGCCACTGTTTGATGTACCAGAGTTTGTTTATCGATTCACTTACTGAAAAATATCTTAGTTGCTTCCAAGTTTTGGCAATTATGAAAAAAGCTGCTGTGCTGCAATACCCATGTGCAGGTTTTTGTATGGATGTAAGTTTTCAACTTATTTGGGTAAATGCCAAGGAGCTTTATTTCTGGATCATATGGCAGGAATATGTTTAGTTTTGTAAGAAATTGTCTTCGTAAGTGGCTGTACCACTTTGCATCCCCACCAGCAATGACTGAGAGTCTTTATTGCTCCACATCCTTACCCGCATTTGGTGTTGTGAGTATTTTGGATTTTGAACATTCTAATAAATGTGTAGTGGTATCTCATTGTTTTCATTTGCAATTCTCTCATGATATATGATGTTGAGCAACTTTTCATATGTTTATTTGGCATCTGTATGTCTTCTATGGTGAGGTATCTGTTTAGCTCTTTTACCAAATTTTTTTAGCCAAGTTGTTTGTTTTCTTATTGTTAAATTTTAAGAGTTCTTTGCATATTTTGAATAACAGTCCTTTATTAAATACACCTTCTTCAAATATTTTCCCCAGTCTGTGTCTTATCTTGTCATTCTCTGGACAGTGTTACAAGTTCTTAATTTCAATGAAGTCCAGTTTATTAATTTTTTTTTCATGGTTCACGCCTTTGGTGTTATACCTAAAATGTCATCATCATACCCAAGGTAAACTAGATTTTCTCCTATTTTATCTTCAAGGGCTTTTATAATTTTGAAATTTATATTTAGTTCTACGATCCTTTTTGAGTTAATTTTTGTGAAAGGTGTAAGGTCAGTGTTTAGATTCAGTATTTTACATGTGGATGTCCAGTTGTTCAAGAACTATTTGTTGAAAAGACTATCTTTTCTCCATTATATTATCTTTGTTCCTTTACCAAAGATGATTTGACATTATTTCTGTGGGACTATTTCTGGTTTCTCTTTTCTGTTCCATTGATCTATTTGTTTATTCTTTCACCAAAATCATACTCTCCTGATTACTATAGTTTTATAAAACTTGAAGTTAGATAGTGTCAGTTCTCTGAATGTTCTTCTCCTTCAATATTTTGTTGGCTATTCTGGGTCTTTTGCCTTTCCATATAAACTTTAGAATAAATGTGTTGATATCCCCAAAATAATTTGCTGGGATTTTGATTTAGATGGCATTGAATCTATAGATCAAGTTGGGAAGAACTGACACCTTAACAATATTGATTTTTCCTGTCCATGAACATGAAATAATATCACCATTATTTAGTTTTCTTTGATTTCTTTCATCAGAGTTTTGTAGTTTTCCTCATAGAGATCTTGTACATATTTTTGTTAGATTTATACCTAGATATTTTATCTTGTGTGTGTTAATATAAGTGGTAGTTTGTTTTAAATTTCAACACTTGTCCTACTTGTTCATTGTTGGTATATAGGAAAGCAATTGACTTTTGTATATTAACCTCTATTCTGTAATCTTGCTATAATTCCTTATCTCATCCAGGAGTTTGAATCTGTTTTTTCAGATTTTCTACACAAATAATCACATTATCTGTGAACAAAGACTGTTACAGGTTTTCCTTCCCAATCTTTATACCTCTTATTTACTTTTCTTATTGTATTTCATTATCTAGGAAAAACAGTATGATGTCAAACAGGAGTGGTCAGAGAAGTCATCCTTGCTTTGTTACTGATCTTAGGGAGAAAGCTCCTGGTTTCTCACCATTAACTGTAATGTTAGCTATAGGTTTTCTGTAGTTGTTCCTTATCAGGTTAAGGAAATTCTCCTTTATTCTTAGTTTTCTGAAAGTTTTTATCATTAATTGGTATTGGATTTTGTCAAGCACTTCTACATCTGTTGGTGTGATCCTGTGATTTTCCTTCTTTAGCTTGTCAATGTGATAGATTACATTATTGAATTTTGGAATGTCAACCAGTCTTACATGTCTAGGATAAATACCACTTGGTCATGGTATACAATTCTTTTTAAATATTATTGGATTCAATCTACTAACATTTTGTGGAGGATTTTTACTATTATGTTAATGTGTGATGGTGGTCCATAGTTTTCTTTTCTTGTAATGTCTTTATCTGGTTTTAGTATTAAGGTAACACTGGCCTCATGGAATGAATTAGGAAGTATTCCCTCTACTTGTATCTTCTTGAGATTATAGAGAATTGGTGTAAATTTTTCCTTAAATATTTGATAGAATTCACCGGTGACCCCATCTGGGCATGGTGCTTTCTGGTTTTGGAGGTTATTAATTATTGATTTAATTCCTTTTAATAGAGATATGCCTTTTCAGACTGTCTATTTCCTCTTGTGTGAGTTTTGGCAGACTGTGTCCTTCAAGGAATTGGTTCATTTCATCTAGATTATATATACCCATATAGTATTCCCTTATTATCCTTTTAATATCCATGGGATCAATAGTGATATCTCCTCTGTCATTTCTACTTTAGTAATTTGTGTCTTCTTTCTTTTTTCTTAGACTGGCTAGAGATGTACCAATTTTATAGATCTTTTCAAAGAATCAGTTTTGGGTTTTGTTGATTTTCTCTATACATTTCTTGTTTTCAATTACACTGATTTCTGTTCTAGTTTTTATTATTTCTTTTCTTCTGTTTATTTTGTATTTAATTCACTCTTCTAAGCTAGAAGCTTAGATTATTGATTTTAGATCTTTATTCCATTCTAATATGTGACTTAAATGCTATGAATTTTACTCTAAGCACTACTTTTGCTGCAGCCCACAAATTTTTATAAGTTGTATTTTCACTTTCATTTATTTTAAAATTTCTCCTGAGATTTCTTCTTTGACTCATGTGTTATATAGAAATATGCTGTTTAGACTCCAAGTATTTAGGGATTTTTATCTTTCTGATATTGATTTCTAGTCTAATTCTATTGTGATTTGAGAACATACTTTGTAGGATTTGTATTCTTTTAAATTTGATGAGGTTTGTTTTATGACCTAGAACGTGGTCTAACTTAGTGAGTATGTTTCATGTAACCTTGAAAAGAAAGAATGTGTATTTTGCTGTCATTGGATGAAGTAGTCTATAGATGTCAAATTATATCCAGCTGATTTATGATGTTGTTGAGTTAAACTATGTCCTTATGGATATTTTACCTGCTGCTTTCTGTCCATTTCAGATAGAGAGGTGCTAAAGTCTCCAACTATAATAGTGGATTCATCTATCTCTCCTCAAAGTTCTATCAGGTTTTACCTCACATATTTTGATGCTCAATTTTTAGGTGCATGTATATTAGATATTGTTATGATTTCTTAGAGAATTGACTCCTTTATCATCACGTAATGTCCTTTATCCATGATAATTTTCCTTGCTCTGAAGTCTGTTCTGTCTGAAATTAATATAGCTACTCCAACTTTCTTTCTATTGGTGGTAGGATGTTATATCTTTCTCTAATCTTTTACTTTTAATCTACATTTATATTTAAAATATGTTTCTTGTATACAACATATGTTTGGGTTTTTTTTTTTTTGGATCCACTCTGACAACCTCTGTCTTTTAATTGATGGATTTAGACCACTGATATTTAAAGTGATTACTGATATAATTAAATTAATATCTATCATATTTGTTATGTTTTCTACTCATTGCCTTTGTTCTTTCTTTCTGTTTTTTCCTTCTACTCATTTTCTGTGTTTTGTGGTTTTAACTGAGCATGTAATTTGATTTCATTTTCTCTCCATTCTTAACATATCAATTATACTTCTTTTTTTTTACTTTGTTTAGTAGTTGCCCTAGAGTTTGCAATATACATTTACAATTAATCCAAGTCCACTCTCAAGTAAAGCTATACCAACTCATGGCTAATTTACAACAGTAAAATAGTCCTAATTCCTCTCTCCTCTTCTGTGTCTCATTGCTGTCATTCATTTCACTTATACATAAGCTATAATCATCAAATACATTGTTGCTATCATTATATTGAACAAACTGTTATCTGTTAGATTTATTAAGAATAAGAAAAATAAAAGTTTTAATTTTACCTTTAGTTCTTCTGTAATGCTGTTCCTTTCTTTAGTTAGAATCCAATTTCTGACCTATATCATTCTCCTTCTCTCCAAAGAATTTCTTTTAATGTTTTTTGCAAGGCAGGTTTATTGGAAGCAAATTCCTTAAATTTTTGTTCCCTGAGAAAGTCTTAATTTTTCCTTCACTTCTGAAGGATAATTTTTCAGGTTACAGAATTCTAGGTTGGTGGTTTTTTCACACACACTTAAAGTATTTTATTTCACTCTCTTCTTGTTTGTATGGTTTCTGAGGAGAAGTTTGAATATGATATCCCTAGATGTCATTTTTTGGCATTCATCCTGCTTGGTGTTCTCTGTCCTTCCTTGATGTGTGGTCTGGTGCTTGACATTAATTTACGGTAAATTCTCAGTCATTATTTCTTCAAAAATTTCTCCTGTTCCTTTCTCTTTTTTTCTGGTATTCCCTTTACATGTATTTTATACCTTTATAGTTGTGCCATAGTTCTTGGGTACTTTTTCTTTTCTTCAGTCTTGTTTTTCTCTTTATTTTCAGTTTTGGCAATTTCTATTGACATATACTCAAGCTCAGAGATTCTTTCCTTACCTTTGCCCAGTCTACAATGAGCCCATCAAAGGCATTCTTCATTTCTGTTATAATGTTTTTAATATCCAGCATTTGGGGGGGTCTTTCTTAAAATTTCCCTCCCTCTGTTTACATTAACCATGAGTTCTTGCATGTTGTCTACTGGTTCCTGTAGAGCCCTTAGCATATTTAACCCATTTTTTAATTAGGTTGTTTTTTCCATGCTGTTAAGTTTACATAGTTCTGTTCTTTTTTTTTTTTTTTTTTTTTTGAGACAGAGTCTCGCTTTGTTACTCGGCTAGAGTGAGTGCCGTGGCGTCAGCCTAGCTCACAGCAACCTCAAACTCCTGGGCTTAAACGATCCTACTGCCTCAGCCTCCCAAGTAGCTGGGACTACAGGCATGCGCCACCATGCCCGGCTAATTTTTTCTATATATATATTTTAGTTGGCCAGATAATTTCTTTCTATTTTTAGTAGAGACAGGGTCTCGCTCTTGCTCAGGTTGGTCTCGAACTCCTGAGCTCAAGCAATCCACCTGCCTCAGCCTCCCAGAGTGCTAGGATTACAGGTGTGAGCCACCGCGCCCGGCCCTGTTCTTTGTATATTTAGGATACAAGTCCCTTTTCACATATGCGCTTTGCAAATATTTTCTCTAAATCTGTGGCTTGTCTTTTAATTCTATTAGCAGTGCCTTTCACAGAGCAGAAGTTTTTAATTTTAATATTTAACTTATCAATTTTCTTATTTGCATGGATCTCTCTTTTGATATTGTATCTAAAAACTCATCAAAAATGTAAAGTTACCTAGATTTTCTCCTGTATTATCTTATAGAAATTTTATAGTTTTGCATTTTGCATTTAGATCTATGATCCATTTTGATTAATTTTTGTGAAAGGTGTTTACCTGTGTCTAATTTTTTTTTTTTTTTTTACATATGGGCATCCACTTTTTCTAGTACCAAATTGTTTTTTAAAAAAACTATTCTTTCTACATTTAATTGTCTTTGCTCCTTGGTCAAAGATCAGTTGACATTTTTTGGCATAGATCTATTTCTGAGATCTTTATTGTGTTTATTGAACTATATCACTATTCTTTCATAAATACCATGTGTCTTGTAGACTTGTAAGTAAGCCTTGAAGTCTGGTAATGTTAGTGATGGAACTCTTTCTTCCTTTTTAATATTGTGTTGGCTATTCTAGGTCTTCAGTCTTTCCATACAGATTTAGAAATAGGTTGTTGATATCTACAAAATAACTTGATGGGATTTTACTTGAATTGCATTGACTTTATAGATTAGATTGGGAATAACTAATATCTTAACAATATTGAGTCTTACAATGTATGAACATAGAATATCTCTCCATTTATTTAGATCTTGTTTGATTTATCAGAGTTTTATGAGTTTTCTCATATAGATCTGGTACACATTTTGTTAGGTTTAAACTTGAGCATTTCATTTTCTTTGTGCTGTTTTAAATGGTATTGTATTTTTAATTTCAAATTTCATTTTTTCATTGCCGGTATGTAGAAAAACAATGAACTTTTATATATTAACTTGTTTATTGTGACCTTGCTATAATTGCTTATTGGTTCCAGTGACTTTGTGCTAATATTTTTAGATTTTCTACATAGGCAATCATCATCTGTGAACAAAGACAGTTATATTTCTTCCCTCCCAATCTGCATACTTTTATTTCCTTTTCTTGTCTTGCTGCACTAGCTAGGATTTCTGATGCAATGTTGAATAGGAACAGTAAGAAAGGGTATCCTTGCTTTGTTCCTGATCTTAGCAGGAAAGCATCCAGTTTCTCACCCATTAAGTATGATGTTAGCGCTAGATTGTTTGTAGATATTGTCATTGAGAAAGTAAATCTTTATTTCTAGTTTGCCGAGTGAACTGGTATTAGATTTTGCCAATCCTTTTCTGTATCAATTGATATAACTATATTATTTTTCTTCTTTAGACTGTTGGTATGGTAAATTGCAATAATTGATTTTTGAATGTTGAACCATCCTTTCATGCTTGAAATTAATTCTACTTGGTCTTGGTGTATAATTCTTTTCATATACTTTCATATTCAATTTACTAAAATTTTCTTGAGGATTTTTTCATGTATGTTCATGAGAGATATAAGTTTGTAGTTTTCTGTTCCTATAACATCTTTATTTGATTTTGGTATTAGGCTAATGCTGGCCTCATAGGATAAGTTAAGAAGTATTCCCTCTGCTCTATTTTCTGGAATAGAGGTAGACAATTGTAGAAAATTGCCTCATTTATTCCTAAAATGTTTGTCAGAATTCACCAGAACTATCTGTTCACTTTCTTTTTAAAAAGGTGTTATGGAGTGAATGTGTTCCTCCAAAACTAACATGTAGAAATCTTAACCTCCAAGTCCATGGTATTACGAGATTGGGCCTTTGGGAAATAATAGGTCATGAGGGTGAAGCCCTATGATTGGGATTAGTGTCCTTACAAAAGAGATCCCAGAGATTTCTCTCACTGTTTTTCCCCCATGTGAGGGTTTAGCAAGAAGACAGCCATCCGGAAGCCAGGAAGAGGGCCCTCACCAGATATCCAGTCTGCCAGCATCTTTATCTTGACTCCTCAGCCTCAAGAAGTATAAGAAATGAACATTTGTTGTTTGAGCCACACCACTTATGGCATTCTGTTATAGTAGCCCAAACTGACAAAGATAGGGGTTATTAATTATTGATTCAATTTCCATTTCTTTAACAGATATAAACCTATTCCAATTATCTATTTCTCACTGTATGAGATAGTTTGAAAATTATTATATTTGACAATTTCTGTCTTTCAAGGGATTGATACATTTTACCTCATTTTCAAATTCATGGGTGTAGAGTTATTCATAGCATTCCTTTATTAAACTTTCAATGTCCATGGGTCCACAGCAGTAATGACTTCTTTTTCATTTTTTATATTAATTTGTATCTTCTCTCTTTTTTTCTTGGTTAGCTTAACAAGAGATTTATCACTTTATTGATCACTGCAAAGAACCAGCTTTTGTTTTTGTTGACTTTATGGATTTCCTATTTTCAATTTCATTGATTTCTGATTTTTTTACTATTGCATTTCTTCTGCTTGGTTTAGGTTTAACTGTTTTTCTTTCTCTTGTTTCCTAAATGGAAAACTTAGATTTTTTTATTTTAGATTGTTATTCTTTCATAATATATGCATTCAGTGCTATAAATATCCCCCTAAACACTGCTGTCACTGCATACTATAAATTTTGTTAAAGTCTTCTATTTTTATTTTCATTTACTTTAAAATATTTTTAAAATTTCTTTTGAAACTTCTTTACCCTGTGTGTTATTGAGAAGTGTTTTTTTTTTAATCTCTAAGTATTTAGGGATTTTTATAACTATCTTTCTGTTATAAATTTCTGGTTTAATTTTATTGTGGTCTGAGAATATACAGATTTTACAACTGGTTTAAGTCTACTTTCAAGTAATACTATACCACTTCATAGGTAGTGCAAGTAAGTTTATAGCAGAATATTCCCAACTACTTTTTCCAATCTCTTACAACATTATTGTCACACATTTCTCATCCACATGCTATAATTACCCCATATATTGTTACTATTATTATTTGAACTATAGTTATCTATTAAATAATTTTAAGAATAAGGAACATAAAAGATTTTATTTTATCTTCATTTATTCCTTCTCCACTGCTTTTTTCTTTTTTAATGTAAATCTGAATTTCTAAATTATATCACTTTTCTTAACCATGAAGAATTTTTTAACATTTATTGCAGGGCAGCTCTGCCAGTGATGAATTCTATCAGTTTTTGTTTGTCTGAGAAAATCTTTATTTCTCCTTCACATTTGAAGGATAATTTCACTGGATATATTATTATAGGTTGGTGATTTATTTATTTATTTTTTTTAGCACTTTAAATATTTCACTCCACTCTCTTCTTGTTTGAGTTCTGGTAAGCCCACTATATAATTCTTATTATTAATATTACTTGCTCCTTTAAAAGAAAGACCTACCTTCCAAACCCAGCTTCTTTTAAGATATTCTCTGCCTTTGTTTTTTGTCTTTCTTCTTTGCAGTTTAATATGATGTTCCTATGTGTAGATTTTTTGGTATTTACCCTACTTGTTGTTCTCTGTTTTAGATCTATGTTTTGGTAGCTGTCAGTTGTTTTGGAATAGTCTCAGTCATTATTACATCAAAGTTGTTTTTGTTCCATTTTCTTTCTTCTCATGGTATTCTAAGTATGTTTGTGTTATATCTTTTCTTTTAACATTATCCTACAGTTCTTAGATATTCAGTGTGTGTGTGTGTGGGGGGGGGTGTTTCCATCATTTTTTCCCTTCAAATTTCATTCTAGAAAGTTTTTTGTTTTTTTTTTTGGTGACAAGGTCTTACCCAGTTACCTGGGCTAGAGTGCAGTAGCGTCATCATAGCTCACTGCATCCTCAAATTCCTGGGATTAAGTGATCCTCCTGCCTCAGCCTCCCAAGTAGCTGGGTCTACCGGTGTATGCCACTGCAGCTGGCAAATTTTGAAAATGTTTTTGTAGAAACAGGGTCTTGCTATGTGGCCTAGGCTTATCTTGAACTCCTCACCTCAAGAGATCCTCCCTCCTCACCTTGTCATAGCGCTGGGATTACAGGCATGAGCTGCTGCACCTAGCCTAAGATGTTTCTATTGACATATCTTAAAGTTCGTTCATTCCTCCCTCAGCTATGTCCAAGCTACTGATCAGCCCATCAAATGTCTTTTCTATTTCTGTTACAGTGTTGTTTACTTCTTATTACTAGCATTTTCTTTTGATTTTTTCGATCTTTCTGCCTACAGTACCCTCCCCACCCCCATCCATTCTTGAATATTGCCTACCTTTTCAGTTAAAGGTCAGTTCATCGTTCCATCAGCTTCTGTTCAGGTAAGCTAATCTTGGCTATGATTTTCTCTATTTCTCTATTTCCAGATTTCAAGGTGTGATGGATTGCTCAGGAATTTCAACTTTCTGATTGGTCCAAGAAAAGTGATTGATTCTCTGTTTAGCTTTTACTTTGTGTTAATATTTCACAGATTCATAATTTACATGTGTTATCTTTCAACCTTAATAGTCAAGAGTCATTACCTTATTCAAATTAGATTACATGTCAGATTCACCTTGCTAATCTTATTTTCTTTTCAACAGAAGTGACACAAGAATATCCTCTTGCTAGCAACTCTAAGTAAATTTTTCTAAAAGTAAATTGTCAGGCAAACCCAAAATCTTACAGCTAGACAGATGTGGACACAGAGTAATGTCACCATATAGTGCTGGAGTATTTTGTATGAAAATTCACTTTATACTTTATCTGTTTTGTTCCCTTTGTTCAGAAATAAACTATTCTTGAAAGCTCATCAGATAATTTTCATGGTCATTTATTTTTTATATACATGATCCTAAAATGGATATGTAGTTGAAAACATCCATGTGTTGTAATTTGAGCATCAATTATGCATTGTTTGGTGGTGATTTATCAATTAGCCTCCTCTTGATTTTACTTTTGCCTTTTCTAGCATTTCTCCGGATAATAATAATATTTTGGGTCTCAAGGGAGAGAGAAGAGAGAAAGGGTGGGAGAGGAGAAATAAAATGTAATACCAGTCTCTCTCTTTAGATTATTGTAGGCAGTTAATCACCTAAAATATTCACTAGAGTTTCTTTGTACACATTTTCTGAAAGGATACCATCATCTATTATGTTCTCCTTTTGAAATAATTGGTACAAGTCTTGATACATATACTGGCAAAAGCATACAATTTAACTAGCTTTCTTCTAGCTGTTCCAAACCCACTCTTCATAATGTGGGTAGAAAAGCAAACAGCTCCACAGGGAGGAGTACATTTGGAGATGAAAAGAATAGAGTAACCTCACAGAACCCTTCTTTCAACTCCTAGGGATTTGGCTCAGTGATTTTTGGTACACGCTGTCTGAAGCTCTCCTGGGGGTTGGGGGTGTGTGGCGTGTGTGTGTGTGTGTGTGTGTGTGTGTGTGTGTGTATTAATATGGGAGGTAGTGTTGGCAGGTATTACCAAATGCATTTACCCTATAGAGGTACCAGGCTTTTGCTTAAGCAAACTAAAAAAAAAAAACAACAGAACAATAATTAATGATTCCTTTCCATGAAAAACCTCAGAACAAATAGAAAAATTGTGGATACGCTATACATATATATATATATATATACACACACACACACACACACACACTCACACACACACATATACACATACACACATATATAATCTTAATATAATATACATTGGATTTTCTGTGAGTTTTAGAGTTCAAGATAACTCCTCACAGGTTTAAACCATTTTATTCATTCATGCAATAAATCTTTACTAATAACTATTATGTGCATAGCACTGAGCTGGTTGCCAATTAACTTCATTGGCCCCAAGTTCATTCATTCACTCAGTCATTCAATATTTATTGAGCAGCTACAATGTGCCAGGCTCCTTTAGGTCCTAGAGGTGGAAACAAACAGGCAAAATCTCATCTTTCAAGCTTCATGGTCCTTAGATTTCAGGACAGGAAGACAGATATTAAATTTTTAAAAAAGTAAATAGTATGTTATATGGTGATAAGTTAAAAAAAAAGTAAAAGCAGGGAAAAGAAAGAGGAGTTGGAAGGGTTCAAATGATGTATTGTTTTAAGGAGAGTGATCAAAGAAGGCTTCGCTGGTGAGATGTCATCTTGGCAGAGACTCACAGCAGGTAATAGAGTGAGCCATCTACATATCTGGGAAAAGAATGTTCCAGGCAGAAGGAAAGGCAAGTGCAAAGGTCCTGAGGCAGACATGCACTTGGCATGTTTAAGGAACAGGAGGCAGCCGGTGTGGCTGGAATGGAGAGAACAAAGGGATGAGGGGGAAGACAGAATGTAAACGAGGAGTTGCAGGGTATGGCATATGAGAGAAAAAGAGGAGTGAGGGATGACTTCAAGGTTTAAGGTCCAAGGAATTGAAAGGATGAAGTTCCGTTTCCTGAGATAGGGAAAGATTATGGGTAAAGCGGATTCAAGAGAAAGGAACAGAAGTCAGTTTTGAGCAAGCTAAGTTGGCACTACCTTTTTTACCCATGCAATGGAGATGCCAAGGGACAGTGGGCTGCAAGAGTCTGAACTTGAGGGTGGAAATCCAGGCTGGAGATATCAACTTACAAATCTGTCAGTATAAAGATGTATTTAAAGCCACAAGGCTGGATGAGCTCACCCTGAGACAGCCTAGATATAGGCGCACCCTGAACTCTGAGGCACCTTTAACTGTTAATGGTTGGGTTGATGAGGTTGACAACCAGGGAAGGTGACTGGGAAGGTGAAGTAGGAAGAAAATCAGGGGAGTTTAGAATCCTGGAAGCCGTGCAAAGAAAGTTTTTCACGAAGAAGGAATTGATCAGCTGTTTGAAATGTTGCAAACAAGTAAGGTGAGGACGGGGAACTGGATTCGGCAGGGTGCAATCACGGGTGATGGAGTGGTGTCAACGGCAGCTTGATGGAGTGGGCTCGAGAGAGTCTGGAGGAGAGAGAGGGTGAAGTGAGGCTTTCAAGCTATTTTCAAGAGGTTCTGAATCACATGCAATTCACGGAGACAGACCCATTTTCAACATTTATCAGACATCAATTTGTCTGAAGATAAATTGGGAATCACACAAATCTAACAATACATCCAACTACTCTGTAGTGGGGTACCCAATGCAGTTTAAATGCACAATGCCATAGAAACAGGACTAGAAAAAAATGACAGACAGTTGTAAAATGAGAGTGAGAGATAATATGGTGAAGCATTTAACTTAAGTGCTTTTTAGCAGAAAATTTCTTGTATTTATTTATTTTTCTCCTTTTTTCTTTATATTAGACCTTGACCTCCACTCCCCCCAGCGAGGGTAAGTCAGAACTCAAATGCAGAGAAACACCAAGTATATTTATTCCTAGATTTTAACATACCAAAAGCCAAGACATTGGCATTAACAATTAGAGTCTAGTTAGAACCCCTTCCCACCCATCCCCAAAGAACCCCATCCTCAGATGCCTGAGACAAACATACTTTCTGGACTAGGAAGAGAGGAGAGTCAGAGATAAAAGTAAGTGAAAGATTTTCATGTGGACTTATGTCCCCTCCCTCTTAGGCAAGCCAGGAATGTGGGGTTGGGGAAGAAGAATGGGGCAGAGGAATCCGTAGTTAGCTTTGAGAGGTTTAGAACAAAGGGGAGCCTCTCCTCCACAGCCTGTCTGGCTCTGAGAGCCCTCACCAAATCCCCTTTGGCTAAGGAGAAACAGTAGGGGCTGCTTCTGGATGGTCAGCCAAACGGAACTCAAACAGGGTCACAGAGCTCCTCTCCAAATGGGGCCCACTGTGCATCCAAATGCTGGCTCCATGGCTCAGAGAGTGCCACAGGTGTGCCATCAGAGTTAGTGGACCTGACCAGGGATTTCAACAGCAGGTGAGCCCTGGTGCCTTAGTGGATGGCAGCTCAGAGAAATAGCTGTTCCTGACCAAATGATGAAGACCTTCCAATGCTTGATGTAATTGAGCCCTTGTAGCTTGGCTCTCCCATCCGGGAGTAAAGAGGCAGCAACAGAACCCCACAGTGGCTGAATTGGCCATAACTCCACTAAGAGAATTCTGAAGTTTCAGGCTAAAGTCACATAAAATTGGCTACTTTATGTTTTACTTCAGAATGCACAGTAAAAGTTGAGATTGAAATTAGGTTGCCTTAGAGAATAAAATAAAGTTATAGTTGCTTTCCATGCCCATGGTGGTTTTTTGTTTTAGCACTGACTGTGCAGAGCAATTATTTCTTTTCTTTTCTTTTCTTTTTCTTCTTTTCTTTTTCTTTTTCTTTGAGACAGGGTCTCACTCTGTCACCCAAGCTGGAGTGTAGTGACCCAATCATAGCTCACTGCAGCCTGAAACTCCTGGGCTCAAGTGATCCTCCTGCTTCAGCCTCCCAAGTAGTTGGGACCACAGGTTGGTACCACCACACTTGGCTAATTTTTTTTTTAATTTTTTGTAGAGGTAGGGCCTTGCTGTGTTGCCCAGGTTGGTCTTGAACTCCTGGCCTCAAGTAATTCTCCCACCTCAGGAGAATACCAAAGTGCTGGGATTACAGACATGAGCCACTGCCCCCGGCATTATGCCCATAGTAGTTAATTGAAAAATTTACACCAGACATATGGAAATACAATTACATAGAAACTGTGTAAATAAGCTCTTTGGGAGAAATTTGTGGTATAGGGAAAAACAAAACACTGTACTTGGAATGATAAAAACTGGATTTGAATCCCAGCTCTGTTACTCTCCCTAAAATCTCAAGAAAGGTACTAATGCTCTCTGAGTCCTAACACTCTTAGTTGTAAAATGAAGACAAGTAAATGCATTTTACAAGACTGTTGTGATTACCAAATGCCATAAATATATATATATGTATTTATATATATTTTATAAATGTTTCAAAATAAAAAAAATAAAGGGACTGATACCAAGTGCTGCAAAATGCTAGGTTCCTTGTCTTATGGTAAATACCACATGTATTTTATATTATAGTTTATACTTAATATATAATATATCCTAATGCTGTATCATACCAATTATATTATATTCCTGGTTGACCTGGGATAGCCTTATTTTACTGCTCTTGCCCTGGCATAATTTTTTAATAATGCCCTTTCACTCTCCAAATTTTTGGTTTGGATGATAAATTAATATGTTCCAAATATATTCTTTCCATATAGTATCCTTGCAAAGTAAGGTGGGTATTTTATTCCCTTTTCACAGGTGAGTAGCTCAAGTCCACATGGTTTGAGTAATTAACCTATGCTCTCATAGCTAGTTATGCCGCCTTAACTAGATCAAATCTAGGTCTGCTAACTAGATCAAATCTAGGTCTAGGCTGTTCTATCTACTGTACTTTGTGTATGGTGCAATATTACTCTTTCATTTTGCATTAGAACCATATGTAAAGTGACCCCCTTTCTCTGAGGCATGGAGCATGGGACCCATCTAAACTGACAGCAAGTTAACAGCAGAATGAAGGCTAGTCCTTGAATTCCTGAGCAGGCAGACTCCCAAATCCTGTTTACTTTTAACAATTTGGCCTTTGCATTGGATTGGCAAGCAGTACAAAATGCAGATTAGCCTTAAGCAAACCAACTTAGAAATATTATATTAACAACCCTTCTCTTCAGTTTCATTTTTATTTAGGTTTTATTCAAATGTACTTAAAAGAAAAATCTATGTCTCCCTCAAACATGCCTTTTCTTTGGCATTCTAAAGCTTTTAATTGTGTCCAGCTTCTAAATCGAATTTAGAGAAACTTAAAAAAAATTCTTTAAAAAGGCTATGTTTGTTTCCGTTAAGCCTGGAGTAAAGGTTCAAGCCAGATCTCATTTTAACAAAATGAATTCACTGTTCCCTGTTAAACATTGGCTGAAACTTATAATTAAACTGGTGAACAGAAAGACTCCCGGCTTTGGTTTACAGAGTATGTGACCTTATGCTAATATTATAAATCACAATGATTAAAATCTGGGTAAGTGAACATCATTTCTATTGTAAAATTTAGTTTTAGCAAAAAAGCATTTTGTGGCATTCATTAAATCTGTATCTTTACAAGCCAAATGAGATGGATATTTGGGAGAACAATCTTTGGCTAATTTAAGATGAAACAATGTGAATAAAGATGGAAGAAAAGTGGAGTCATTTTATAACATAATTCTGTGTATGTATATTTATTTTTAAGAATAGTGAGTGTGGCTGGGCGCAGTAGTTCATGCCTGTAATCCTAGTACTCTGGGAGGCTGAGGTGGGAGGATTGCTTGAGCTCAGGAGTTTAAAATGAGCCTGAGCAAGAGCAATTCCCTGTCTCTACTAAAAATAGAAAAAATTAGCCAGGCGTGATGGTATGCACCTGTAGTCCCAGGTACTCGGGAGGCTGAGGCAGGAGGATCGCTTGAGCCCAGGAGTTTGAGGTTGCTGTGAGCTAGGCTGATGCCATGGCACTCACCTGGGCAACAGAGCGAGACTCTGTCTCGAAAAAAAAAAAAAAAAAATAGAAAATTTAGCCAGGTGTGGGGGTGCATGCCTGTAGTCCCAGCTACTCTGGAGACTTGATACAGGAGGATCACTTGAGCCCAGGAGTTTGAGGTTGCAGTGAGCTATGATGACACCACTGCACTCAAGCCAGGGTAACAGAGTGAGACTCTGTCTTAAAAAAAAAAAAAGAATAGTGAGTGTTTAAATTATTAATAGGATCCCTTAAATTGATAAAAGATGGGATAAACTGAAATTTTATCTTAAAATACATGTACATGTAGAATCTGTATCTGAAATTATACCCACTGACCCAGAACACCTATATCAAAATGTGTTGACTTGTTCAGGAGCATTCAACATCAAACAAAATATTACCTCAGAATGATCAACTAAGGGCAAGATCTGAATGCCTTAAAAGGTAGATTGTGAGAAATTCATGTAATAAGATCCTGAACAAAAAGAAAAAAAGAAAAAAACAGAGAGAGAGACCACTGACTTGTTTTCTGCTTGGGAAAATGTATGTTTATTTAAAATTGGGGTTAATCCTTCTACCATTTGTATAGGATCAAAAATGAGTCTCAGGTGTTGGACGGCACATGCACGAGTCTCAATAGGTAATAGTTCCCTGTGCACAGGGAACACGGAAAGCACATAGGTAAAGTCCAGCAGATTCCCTCAGAATAGCATGGAGGGGTGTCCAGATCTGAGAGCGCCACTCACAGGACGGTTAGATTCAGGAAAACACTGCAAAGGTTGGAAGCAGACTTACAGCCTAGGGAGTGAGTGCGATATATTCTTAGATAAAGTAAACTGAGAGAAAAAGCCAGGGAGAAATTTTCCAAAAGAAAAGACTGTAGATGGATTCAAAGCAAAACAAATTAGAAGGGAATTATAGGTAATAAAGTCAAAAAACACCCAGAAGACAGGCCATTTGGGGGACTTTTGGGATTTTCAAAAGGACCGTCAGAAATGCTAATTGAACAGAACAAGAAGAGGTGAATAAAGAATGTAGAGATGAAAAAAAAATGACCTTTAAAACAAACCGCAGGTGAAGGAGTGTGCTAACGCTGGTCTGTTGCAATGAGCCTCTCGTTTCTGAAAGAACTCGGAGCTAGTACTGCAGGAATCAAAGTTAGAGACACTAGAAAAATATTTCTACCCATGCAAGCACAGGAAATTTTGTAGGGAATAATCTAAGTGTGTTATTGGTTGAGGAGTAAGTGTTATGTGCAATGACTTGAGGAAGCAGCCACTGATATGAAGGGCAGAGACCCTGAGGGGACATGCAGAAAATTAGATGAGGTTGTTTTTATGAAAGCTACCTATTCCATAGGCAGTTAGAGATCTTTAAATACTCATATATTTCAGCTCCAATATTAACATGCCTATTTAGCACTGAAATTTTGGTCTCTACATGAACATCAATCCTTTGGACAACGGTTTCATTAAATTCATTAGCAGTCCTTCAACTGTTAAATATGTTCAGTCTCTAACAGTGACTGAGAAAAACACAGCATGTTTATTTGCTTATTTGTTCTTTCTTAAAAATCAAGAAAATTTTCACCTATTTTTCTTATTATTTCATTTAAAGCTTCCCCCACATAAGCTGAACTCTGATACTTAATTCTTAACATATCTTAAAATACCAAAATGTATCATTATATTTAAAGCAAAAAATATTTATTTACACCTACTGTGAGCAAAGAAAACACCAGTGCTAGGCACTGTCGGGAGGGGAGGTGGATGACAAATAGAAGCACAAAACAAAATTTGTACTCAGGGCTTTGCAGTTCTGGTGGGGAGATGTTCACTAAGAACTGCAGTATGTGACCTGTGTTATATATTGGAGGGACAGAGTGTTACTCTATAGAAGAAGATGGGAGATTTAACTCTAATGGAAGGAATTCTGCTTCCAGCAATTTATCCCAAAAGATCTATTAGACAAATGCAAAAGGAAAAAAATGTACCTAGAAGAGTCCTGTGTTAATATTTAGCCTATTTGTACTGAATAATCAACTGCTTGATTGTGCTAATATGCTAATCACTTTGATACTGGATTTAGAGATAATAGAAAACAAAACACTGAAAAGAAAGGGTGTATATGTACATGAGTGATATCTAAGGCCAGCCTACGGACCTCCATCCTCATTTTGTGCCTATGACAGACATTACTAATTGATTGTGGCACATCTTCCTTTGTGCTCTTACTATGGCCTTAGAATCAATGCTTCCTTGTTAACATATAGTTCCTGAGAATTACAGCCAACTGATTCAGGTGGCACAAGAGATGAATGCATTTTACTATCCAGGATATGACAGTGGTTTTCATACTACGCTCTTTTGATCTGTAGAACCCCTGAAGGCTGCTGGGAGCAATGAGAAGTAGGCAGAGCAAGTGCAAGTAGAGACCCACGGTTTCTCCCTTCTGCTTCTACCACAGCTTTGGTGCTAAAAGTGGGCTAAGAGTGGTTACCCTTAGATGCAGGCACTAGAGGATTTGGGGGGATCTGGAAAAGTTGCAGTGATGCTATCCCAGGTATTTTTAATTTGTGAAAATTCACACAGCTTTAAACTTAGGATTTGTGCATTTTTCTGTATGTATCTTACACTTCAATACAAATTAAACAAACAAATGAAATGATAGTTAACCCACCACATCCAAAGGAAAATGACAAGCCTAAACTTTGCAGACAGGCAAATCTAAGTGTGTATTTAGGCTCAACACGGCAACTTGCCATGTGACTTGGGCAAATCATTGAAGTTCTCTGTTGCATTTTCCTTATCTGAAACAGGGATAAAAAATACCTAACTCATAGGATTGTCATAAGGGGTAAATGGTATAATGAATATAAAGAACTTAGTATAATATCTAATATATTTAATATCACCATAATATGTTAATAATGATAACTAAAATTTATAGAGTCCTTCCCATGAACCCAGCTCTGTTTTAGGGACTTAATTTTCTGCTGAAAACCGTGTGAGACAGGGCCTCTGTTTTACAAAGGAGGAAACTGAAGCACAGACTCTATATTACTCACCCAAGACCTCACAGCTGTTAAGCAGAAAAGCCAGAATTGGAATTCAGTCAGGCTACATACTTAATCACTGCATTATCTTGCATAATAAGAACCTATTAAATAGTAGTTATTACTATTACAAAGAATGAATCCTGGAAGAGATGTGGGAGGTTATAGAGAAGAATGGAGTGTGGGTAAATTCCTGTTCTTCAGGAAGCAAATGGAAACTCTAGGGGCAAGCTTTGAAATTCGGTGCTAAATAAATGGCTGTTATTATTATTACGCAATCACCACACCTAATTTGAAACAGAAAATGAAATCACATAACTGTAATATTATCATTGCACTTTATAAACAGAGAAAACAGTCATGTGGGAAGGTTAATGACATGCTCACCTTCAGCACGTTAGAGGCCACTCCCTTCGGATATACTCCTTAGGATATACTTAGCCTGCAGTCTACCTTAGTAGGCTATATGCAAAATCAGTCTTCACTTTGGTGTGACTATGGGTGATTTTTTTTCTCTGTATTTTCACTATTTCCTATAATGACTACACTTTATTTTACAGCGGAAAATTAACTTTAAAAGTAAAATGAAGCAAAAACAAAACCAATCTCTGTAAGGCAATAAGAACCACATGTCTTTTAAATGGAAAACATGCTTATTTCTCCTTCGTTTCTTGGAAGTAGCCTGCCAGACACACAATCCACAGCTTTGAACCATTTACATAAACACACCCAGGCCAAGTGTTTGCACGCAACAGTTAAATTGCACCCACATTAGCAAGGTAGTGAATTTGAAGGTAATGAATGGTAGAAACTTATATTCACTTTGCTAGAATTCACCTCAGATATTTCATACAAACCACAAACCAGTGGCATTTGTTGTAGATGGTAGATGTTCATGTTCAAGTAACTTTGACAGAAAACTCTGTTCGTGAGATGGGAGAAAAAGCTCTAAGTGGTAGCAAAAGGTACAAATCCTTCCAGTGAAATGGAATGTCTAGCAATTGAGTGGTACCAGATAATTGTAGCCATCCACCAGAGGGCACTACCAGCATACACAAAGCTGTCTCAGGGACCATGGAACACCCCTCTCACCCCCCAATGCTAAGCAGAGAAAGCTAATGCGATTAGGTCAACAAAATTCCACTTTCATTATGCTTGGTTTTCCTGTATAAATCAGGTAAGGTTTTTCCTCCTTATGAAGGGATCAATGCATTGCACTACCTTTACTGTTGGGACTCTCTTAAATTGCTGTAACCATTTAATCGTAAAAATGTTATTTTACAATAAATTCTGAGTGTGTCTCATGTGCTAAGTACTGAGTTTGTCGCCAAGATGACAAGATCACCTTCTATCCTGCAGGTTGGAGATTGATGAAGGCCTTCTGAGATAACTGAAATAACTTGGGAACAAAATACAGAAGGTAGATACTGTTTTGTACTGTTAAATATTGTTGCTGTTCAGTATGGATATATTGTCCACAGTCGTATCAGAAAGCCTTCTGAGGAAGACACAGAAGACTGTACAAAATAGAGTAGGAAGAAAAGAAAGCAGAACACAGAATTAGCAAAGTCGCAGAAGTTGAAATTTCATTGCTAGGGAAAACTAATGCTTTTCATTTTATATTTCTGGCTGTCTTGCACTGATTTGGAATGCTTCTAAATGCACCAACTCACCTGCTTTAGATACTGACTGATACTTTTGTCCCACCTACCATAATAGGGGGGCTTTTCATAACTTCTGAAGATATTATCCATAGTGGTTTTCCCCTAATTTCAAAAGCCTAGAGAAACACAAAATAGAAAAACTCTTGTTTTGCTCTGAAGCAAGCTGCCTCTTAGAGACGGAGAGCCTCAGTTTGTCCTGTCCAAGCCGGGTGGGACACAGCAGGGGTTTGACATGGTGCCATTCCATTCGTGCCACTGAAAACTCAAGTTTTCATGCAGTGGTGCCCTAAGAAGGAAGTGTAACCCAGACAACTTGAACTGAGGAAATCAATCCAGTTGGAACAACTCCCTGCGGTTTCCCATGTACTAGGAATAGAAATTTTCTATGAGCAAATATATTTTTAAAAGTTAATTTTCACATAGTATTTGAAGTTTAATAGAAATTTTTTTGATTGGAGCCAGATCTAGCACTCACGTTGTCAGGTATTAAAGGCTAATACAATTCCTACTTGGATTTAAAAAAAAAAAAAAAAAAAGGATTCTTTGGTGATAATATTTTTTCTTCAAAAATAACACTGCTTCTTACTTTATTGAATTTTCTACTGTTTCTTATGTTATGCTACTTAGTAAAATACTATTTTCTTGTTAAATTAGTATGTGCAGACAAGTATTTACTCCCCACACATGAACATGACCTCCTTGTAAGTCATCACTCCCAATATTTATGGGCTCAGAATGAGGTAGTTTGGGTGAGTCATATATTTACACGTAGCAGAGAGATTAAGAAAAAAATTAGCACCACAATTTCCCTTAAGTAATGGAAAAAATGTGACTTGTTACACATTTATTTTCTGGGTCAGTGTTTTTCCAGACCATTCCACAGAGCCCTAGGGTCACCCAAGGTTTCTTTAGGTTTTTTTGAAAGAAAGAATTGAGTTATGATGAATGCTTGAATTTAAATTTGATGACAATTATCGGCTACTTTTAGAGAACACAACTAACCCCTGTAAAGGTTATTGTTCTGGGATAGTGAAAAACATGAACCAATGGTATAGGCTTTGAATGTTTGAAATGAGTGATCTTAAATTAAATTTCTCAAATAAAAGGGCCCTAGACATGTCCTTTGCTCACAAAAATGGTCCTTTACTCCAATCTTTAGACATTTGCCTAAAGAGGGGAAGTCTGGTGTTTATAAATGAAAGGAAAACAACAGGATTCAGAAAAATGTCAATGAGGTCTGTGAGGAAATAATAGAGTGCCACGCTCCCTAGAACATGTAGAAATAATTGAATAGTTTTTATTTATAATTTATAGACAAAGAACATTAATAGTACATTACTTTTGGCATCCTATCATCTAAATAAGGCATCTAGAATAAACACATTCACTGAAGGCAAATTATATGATTCACCTAAATTTCACTAGTAGCTATAAATTGTTCTCTCTGGTGATTTTTCAAAATAGATAGTGTTATGGGTTGAATTGTGTCTCCCCCAAAAGATGTTGAAGTCCTAACCCCGGTACCTGTGAATGTGACTTTATTGGGAAATAGAATCTGTACAGATGATCAAGTTAAGATGAGTTCATTGGGCTGGGCCCTACCCGATTATGACTGTGTTCATACAGAAAGGGGGAATCAGGACTCAGAGAGAGACACACAGAGAGACTATGTGCAGCTCTGGGAGAGCACCACCCGCAAGCCAAGGAGTGCCCGAGGTTTCCAGAGGCTGGGAGAGAGGGAGGGAACTGATTCTCCCCTACAGCCCTCAGGAGGAACCAACCTTGATAGTGGAGGTCTAGCCTCCGGCACCACGAGGCCGTGCATTTCTGTTGCTGAAGCCACCCAGTTTGTGGTACTTTCTCAGAGCATTGCTAGCAGACTAATACAGATATATATTCCTCGTACCTGTCCTCTGGCTTGCCGTTTGGCTACTGCGTGTCCCTGGCGGTCGCCAGAACACAGAAGTCTTGCCCAGATTGCCCAACCACACGGGCAGTTCTGGACAACCGCACGCTGCCAGCCACATAAGGCAAATGCCTTTTAAAATCTGCCAGACCAAAGCAATTAGGAGGGCAAATCCGTTATAAAAACTCACATATTGGCTTAAGAAGCTGATTATAAATTCTACTTTGATTATTGCACCTTATAAAGGGGAGCAGTGTCCCCAACAATCAGAAAAGAATCAAGGATTGTTTTGATTTCATTTTTTTCAAGGAAAATTTGGCCAAATAGCTATAGTAACCTAATGAATAAGAATTTTGCAGGATGAGAAAAACACTGGCTTTATAAACAGCGACCATGGCCATCCACTGACGGCCAAAGAACATGAGTCTCCCGGTGCCTCCATCAGCTCACTGGTGTCCTGCCAAACGTGACGATCAAGGTCTGTAAACGCCACCCCTGTGTCTTACCTGGGTAAGACAACAACCTAAAAACTATCATGCAAACAGAATTTTTATAATTAGAACTTTTAAATATATTAAAATTCAGAACGGGCCCTTCCTGATATGTGATGAATGAGCTTTGGAGAAGTTAATTTAAATGAGATTACAGTATCAGACATTTTCATTTTTGGGAATCTGTGTTACAAGTACTTAGGCTGTAGACGCTGACACCCCACCAGCTTGACCCTTGCTCCACAGAGAGACTTGGAAAAGAAATTATTTAGCACATGTATAAAATGATCGACAGAGATGAGTAACGCAGCTAAGAGACAGTAAGACTGAAAAAAAATACTAAATAAATAATATAAGACAAATAATTAAAAGTAAAGGAAAAAAGCAGGCATAATATTAAAGTAGATAAAGTAATCTAATACCGCTAAGTGTTTTATCCTTCATTTTCCAGTACGCGTCTACGATGCACTGTAACCATCAGAAAATATGCACACACCTGGTGCCACCTATGTAGGTGTGACCAGAATCTGCCTATTGGAAAATGAAGGATTAAAAAAAATGAAATGAGAGAAAATGACACATAAAAGGACAACTGAAGGTTCCAGAAACGCAAATACATAACCAGGTTTATGAACCCTCCAGCGTATTCCTCCTGAGCTGTTTTCCACAGGAAAATGAGGGTGGAGGAATCACAAAAGTCTTGGCTCCGATCCACCCTGGTGGCTGCTAACACAGGCCCAGCTCCCCAGAGCTCTGGGGTCGCACTGGAGTTGCCACCAAGAGATTCTTTCATTAAAATTGAGTAGGAAGGAGAACAGGTAGTGGGATTGGGCAGAAACAGGGACCTGAGAGAGGATGAGGATGGTGGAGGGTGCAGGGAGGCTGAGGACTGGGGTAAGTTCCCTCTTCTGATTGGGAAGTGCCAGGTAGGACTACTTGGTAGTACCTAACAATTACCTTGCTCTGGCATTTAGAGCCTTTCTCAGCTCCTGGGTTAACTGCAGTCCTTCAGGGGACTCCAAAACTCACTAGTTGATAAGCCAGGATATTCCACACAAGGCTATGATGGGCTTTATGCTATAGAGCAAGATCTTTAACCCTTTTTGTACTGTGGACCATTACCACTTTTTTTTTCTTTAGACAAAATCTCTGTCACCCAGGCTAGAGTGCAGTGGCATCATCATAGCTGACTGCAACCTCAAACTCCTGGGCCTAAGTGATCCTCCTGCTTCAGCCTCCCAAGTAGGTAGGACTACAGGCACGCACCACCAAGTCCAGCTAATTGGTCTACTTTTAGTAGAGACAGGGTCTCGCTCTTGCTCAGGCTGGTCTCGAACTCCTGGCTTTAAGCAATTCTCCATCCTTGGCCTCCCAGAGTGCTAGGATTACAGGCATGCACCAATGCACCTGGCCATTACCATTTCTTATAACAATATTTTAAAACATATAATATAAAATAAAATATGTGTAATTACAAGTAAAACTCGGCATGTTAAAATACCACTATTAAAGTATTTAAAAAGATTAATATATTGTTAGGGAAATATTTTTGTAAATAAATTGGTGATATAATAATTATATTCTTTATTAACATGAAATATGATCTAGTCTCAGGTCTGATTATCATAATTTCACATTAATGACAAACATAAATGACATTTTGAGATATCAACAAGAACTGACATGATTGAAAGTACCTGTGATTTCTTTTAGTGACAAAGGCACAGGTATGCTAACACTATGATGTGTTTCTACATTCATAATGGAAGTTGGTGCTAAATGTCACTTTGTTAGTGAAAATGAAGATGAAATGTTTTCCCATGCAGGCTCACAGACCCCCTGAAATATATCTGTGGACTCCTTGGTGGGTTTGGACCTCAGGTTAAGAACCCTGCTATAGAGGCTTATCCATCCTGATACCAAAGTTTGCCAAAATTACCATGTCAATTTTTATGCAACTGTATCATGATTACCAACTTTTCAAAAAGTGTTAATTTAATCTATCTCTGATGATTCAGAAAATCACTTTAAAATCTTTACAAGTATCAAATACTCTTGCCCTTTAGACGTGAGGCATGCTTGTTAATGAAATTGCTGGGTTCAGAAAACCTGTAATAGTATTTTCTTTCTAAACCAGGATGTGTACCAAACTATGCAAGAGTGAAATGGTATTATCTTGCATGTGAGTCCTCAGGAGAAAGTAGAGTTGGGTGATCAATATAATCAGTAAGACAGGGTAGTTCAAACTCAGTGAGACTCTGAAGTCAGGCAGAATTTCATTCAAACCTCAATCCTACCACCCACATTTGGCAAGTCTTTTACTTCTCTAACCCTCAGGTATCTGACCTACAGAATGAGGGTAAAATAGTGCCTATGTCATATTGATACTGAACGGATTAGATGAGATAAAGTGCACATTGCATGTTGGAAAATGAGAAGATGGAGGCCATCTGCAGATTTGTCAGACATCTCTCAGCCTGTCCTCTCTCTCAGCCTGTCCTCTCTCTCAGCCTGTCCTCTCTCTCAGCTTCTTTTCTTGGACCTGCTCTAGATTGTCCACGTTAATGGATGGACTCTGTTTTCATTCTGCACTGCAGGTCTCTTCTGTTGAAGAAGGCAGGAGAAAACAGAAGAGGCCACTTATTTTGCATATAAAGCAGATGCTCAAGGAAAACCAGAAGAGCTTAGAACCACTTATAATCAGCAGATATGAGTGTCAGTCTGGTGTCAGCTTTAAAATATTTTGTAATTTTGGGAAATGTTTTACAATCCAGCCACCCCCAGCTTTCCTCTGCCAAAATGTCAACAGGGACGTGCAAGAAGCTTGAGAACTATCAAGTCATTTCTCATATGAATTCCCACCAGTTGGGACTGACATGAAAGATGTAATTTATGGTCATTCTTGGAAAACAACCATGAAAATGTGGTGGTAAAACTTATCAACTGCTTCCTGTCACTAAAGTGGTAATGCTAACTTACGAGGAGTGTCCCATTTTTACTCTTTTTGGTTCCCTCCTTATACTTAAAGATGATAAATAATAATAATAAAAAGAAAAAGAACCAGAACTCCACCTTCAAAATACGCAAAGTTATCTGAGGACCAGAAAATGAGGGCTTTGGCTGTTTGTTTCAAGAAACTGGGCATTTTGTTCTCATCACAGTAAAATGTACATGACTGCCTCGGCTGATGGGGAAATTTTGGTTTTCAATATTTTTGTCACTTTTTTGGATGTATTTTCAAACTCAAAAAAACAAAAGCTCTGGTAAAAGAATACATAATTCTCATATTCTGTTGATCCAGATCCGTAACTGTTTATATCTTTTCCCATTTATTATTCACTCTCTTCTCTGTCTCTCTCTATATAAACATAAAATGTATACAAATATATAAAATATATACTATATAAACTATTATAAATTATACATAATATAAAATATATAAAACATAAAAATATATATCTAAATATATAACATATAAAAATGTGTATATTATTTAAAAATATATATAACATATAAAATATATATAAATATATATACACACATTTTTCTGTACTATTTGCAGGTAAGTTGGAGATATTATGCCTCCTTACCTCTAAGTGCTCCTATGTGTACACTCATAATAAAGGCATTTTGTAATATAACAAAAGTATAATGATTAATATCAGAAGCTTTACCATTGATACAATAATATTGTCTAATTCATAGCCCATATTTAAACTTCCTCAATTGTCCCAATAATGCCCTTTTTAGCTAATTTTCTTCCCCTTGGTCCAGGATCTAATCTGGGAACAAATACAGCATTTAGTTGTTATATCTTTTTACTCTCTCTTAAATTGAAATCATTCTCCAGTCTTTTTTTTTTTTTTATATTTTGTCTTTGACATTTTTGCAGAGTACAGGGAATCTTGAAGAGTACACAGTTTTTGAAGAAAGACACATTAAAATGTCCCTCACTTGTCTAATATTTCCTCATGATTAGATTCAGGTTATGGATTTGGGGGCAGAGATGCCACCAAGGGAGCCGTGTTCTTCTTAGTGCACCATTATCTAATAGAAGGCACGGATTGTTGGTTTGTCCCACCACTGATGATGGTCACTTTATTTATTTGATTAAGTGGCATTTTTCAGTTTTCTCCACTGTAAATTTACTATTTTTCCATTTGTAATTAGTAAGTAATTTGTGGGAGACACTCTGAGACTACATGGATATCCTGATCTTCATCACACTTCCACTCACTGGTTTCGGCATCTGCTGATGACTCCCGCCTGAATCAGTTACTATCCTGCTGGTTTCCCAATGCTAGTTTTCTAACTCTGTCATTTCTTCTACATTTATTAGTTGATATTCTACTGTAAGGAACAGCTTGTCTTTCTACGCATTGATTTTTCTATACATTTATTGTTTATATCAACAGGGACTCATGTATTCTTATTTTATTGAGTGGGTTGTGATCCATTACTGTCATTAGTTACTTTGTCCAGAAGTGGCCAAAAGGACCCCTTTCAAGCTGGCTTGTGTGTCCTTTTGACAGGTCCTCATCATTTTTTGAGCACAACCATGATAGTACTCCACTCTTAATTGCTGCCTTGCTAGTACAGAATGAAATTTTTAGTTCTTACATAAAGATGATTCATTTTACTTTTACAGAAAGAATAATTATTGATTTAACTATATATTTTTAAAATTTGTATTTGGCTCATCAGGATTTTTAGTTTTCTCTATATCAGTTATTGATGTCAGATACTTATATATATATATATATATATATGTATATATATATATATATATTTTTTTTTTTTTGAGACAGAGTCTCGCTCTGTTGCCCAGGATAGAGTGCCATGGCATCAGCCTAGCTCACAGCAACCTCAAATCCCTGGGCTCAAGCAATCCTTCTGTCTCAGCCTCCCAAGTAGCTGGGACTATAGGCATGCACCACCATGCCCAGCTAATTTTTTTTTATGAATTTTTAGTTGTCCAGCTAGTTTCTTTCTATTTTTTCATAGAGATGGGGTCTTGCTCTTGCTCAGCCTAGTCTTGAACTCCTAAGCTCAAACGATCCACCTGCCTCAGCCTCCCAGAGTGCTAGGAATACAGGCTTGAGCCACCACATCCGGCCTACTTTTTTATATTTATTGATATAATAATGAATCAGACTGAAAAAAAAACAACAGCAACAAAAAATTTCAACCAAATTTATCTTCTTGACAATGGAAAAAGGAGAGAGATTCAATGGATATTGGTCTAAGACAACAGAGCAAACTTTTGATATTCCATAATTCCTTTAAGAAAGAAGAGAACATCAGAGATTACCATAAATTTTGGAAAATGGACAGAGAGAAAAAATAAATGGAACTACTTAGCATCTGTGACAAATTTCTCTTTGTATAAAACTGTAAATCTGTTTCATTATAATGGTTGGTACAGTTCTCAGTAGTTGAGCAGTTTTCATTTGTAGAAGTATATACATATGGTAGCATATTTGGGTCATTTTTGTTTTAAATCCTTTTCTTGATGCTATCATAAGAAAATTAGTGTTAGTTGTGTTTATTTCACCAATTGTAAGTGCAGAGCACTGTGACCCTTACAGGAACAGGCCACTTGACAAGCTGAGATGGAACACGCAGGGATTGAAGCAGGTGCAGGCATTTGCAGATGCCACTGAAACATCATTTTTTAGAGCACTCATTTTTGAAACTTTTGTCAGGGCGCCATCTGTAAAGAATTTAAACCCAGGATCTACAGGATCTGGACCCTTTGGCAAGGAAAGCAGAGAGCATTGTAAGAACATACTCTAACCTAGGGAGAGAAATGAAAAGCTTCCCTTAGGAAGTGTTGTCTAAGCAGAAACTTGAAAAATGAGACTACCATCTTAACCAAAATAAATCTCTTATGAAGCTTTTAGGGTAATTACACAGGACAATGGTAAGGAAATGGGAAGGGAACTGTTTGAGGGCAGAAGAACCCAAATCTCATTGCTGAAATGGCAGTCTGCTCTGGTTCTGCACCAAATGGACCAAAGCCCATACACAACCCTGGCCGAGGACGGCCACCAGGAGAAAGCAGGGGTGGGTCAATCAGAATAAAGAAGGAAGTCAGAGGATCAGTCTTCCAATTTACCAAATTAATCCTCTGGCTAAGAAGGATGGGGAGAGCTTGGGTATAAATATTAACTATACAAAATTAAAATCCATAATCAAAACCCCATCAAATTTTTTCCTGTTCTGCTAGAGCACTGCTTCTAGGGTGAAGGGATACAGAGGATCCCTCGTTAACACACACGTGCCATTATCCATGTGCATGGTATATCCACTGGTCAGGGTATGAAGGGTTATATGGATAGCGGTACTGGAGTGAGAAGAGGCAGCAAAGAAAGTTTTTTCTTTCTATGCACATGACAATTTCTTTTGTTCTCAAAGAAGGAAAATAAAGCATGAAGAATTTTTTAAAAAAAAATAACCAAATTTACTGTATGGTTGCAACTTCATGTTTCTGGGTTCTTAGAGATTATCTAGTCCAACCCCCTTATTTTGCAAACATGAAAATGGTCCCAGAAAGATAAGCTTTGCTTATCATCACACAGCTACTTACTGCCACAGTGAAGAATGGAACCTAAGCCTCCTTCCAATATTGTACCAGATCATGGAATCCTATAACATCCATTTATATTGTGAACATTTAAATTCCTCCCGTTAGGAATAGCTTTATACAGAGATGTTCATGTTGAGACTAAACTTTTGCTAAAACTTTTGAGTAACTTTGCTGAAACAATATGGGTATAGTTTTGATCTCGAGTCCCGGGTAGTGTTAATGAGGATCCCTAGTTTCTACCTTTTGTAGAAATATCACAGAATGTAGGTGGAGATCAGAGGCTCTTTCTTTTGCTGTGAGCCCACAATGCCAGAAGCACTACACAAAATCCTAGCAGATGTTACCCCTGCCAGGTGGCCTGGTATTTAAAAAAGAGAATGGAATAACATACTAGAAAAAGTGGGTGACTCAGGCAACAGGGAAAACGAAAGAATGACAATTAAAATTTATAATTTCATTTTGTGACTCACAGAGCCATTTTTCCTGGACTGTATTTCAAATGGTGCCTTTGTTAATTTTAAGATGAATATACAGATTTGAAAGGAAAGGGGCAGTGATCCAAAAGAACTAAGGCTCAACATGAATGTGAAAAATTGGGTTAGAAAGGGGAAATGTTTTCAGTAGGGGATAAAATGTAAATGTGGAATAGAGAAAGGAAGTAATTTAATAGCCAGATTGTCTCTGCTGCAGTTCTACGTCTGCTCATTAGGACCATATCATAGGGTCTAGCCAGAAAAACAGAAACCTCTCTAGGTCTTTCAACCAGAGGGCATTTAATAGAGGAAAATTATTATTATCTCAAATGATGAAAGACCCGAGGAGCCAGTTAGGGGATGGGAAGGCAACAGCAGAAAACTGTAACCACAACTAGAGCTGAGAGGACAACTGGAGAACTGGGTAACCAAAGCCTAGCAGCTGGAGTGTTCCAGCAGAAGCCAGAGGCAGTGGAGAGAGGATCATGGAGGGATGATTACTTTTTGACGTAATTAGAGCTCTAGAAGAGACACAGTTACTGCAGAAGACATCACGGGAAATACTGTGGTTTTCCCTTCTCAGACTTCATCTTTCTGCCACTGCCTCACATTGGCCAAACATACCAGAGTGCAAAGGGTAAAGGGGCTCAGGAAATGTAGCTCCATTTGAAACAGGGCAAAGCAGGGAAAGAGCAGGAATGAATCAGAGATTACTTAGGTAGTTGACCAGCACATGGCATAGTTAATAAAGTCTGACCCCAGCAGATCCATTGATCTCTGAGCCAATCCTGACTGGAGCGAGTTTACACTAGGAGCTCCATTACCATCCATGGGGCCTGGATTTGTCCACCCTCCTCTTTAGAGCTTCTGAAGTAAGCTCTAAACTTACTATCTATTCACCAAACTTTAGAGTTCCCCTAAACAACCACAGTGTTTTGACCATCCATAAAGTTAACCCCCAGCTCACCACAGGAGCCTACTCTGAACCTACTGCATTTTTCTGAGATCTTGACAGCCTATGAAGTTCACTAAGTCCCTCTTCCAAATGACATGAGCAAGGCCTGAACCCTCAACTTTGGGCTAGAAAATTGATCCAAAACTGATCATCTCATGCCCCATGCAGCCACCTATTAGATGACCTGTATCACCACTGGCAAGTGTCCTCAGGCTCTGTGTCACCACCCACCAGACTGGACTTCCTTGACATAGTCAACAGCAGAATTTCCCATGGGTTATCATGCCTTGAACTGTGGACTCAAGCAGTCTTGGGGGCCAACAGACCACTGTTTAGTTCTCTAGGCCTGGGTCACCCCTGATCCACTAAGTCGTCACATTGAATTTTCCTTCTCTGCCTTTCCCTCTGTAATTTGCTATCCATGAGATAGGTGCTCATCAGCACAAAATAGTCAAAGGTGTATGAGAATAAGATAGAAATAAAACCAAATTTCCTTTGAAACTTGACCTGAGAGCATCCTTTTGTATGTTTGGGTGTTACTGAAGTTTTCCAGTGAAGTGTCCTCTTCATTAAGCCAGAGTGCCACTCTGAAAATTTTAATATAAGAGTAAATTATAAATAATCCTCTTGGCACTGAGGATTGTGCTGTCTCTTCGAGGCTTCAAACTGCTCTTCCAAAGCAGCCTAAGAGCTAAATGAAGAAAAGGAACGAACTGTACCAAAACCCAAATTGATTCTGATGACACGATCAGATTCTCAGCCATTTTGCTTGTCCCTTCTGGCACTCGGGAGCTGAAGGTTTGGGGAAGGACTCCTGCTGAGTCCTGGCTGCGTTAGTCACAGCAGGGTGGTGACCACTCTAAGAAAGCAAATTACAGATTTCTGCCTCTGCATGTAAACTGTCACATACAACTAAGGAAACTAGATTGGAACCCCATATACCAACCACTTCTTCTAGCCAACAATCTTTTAACTTCTGCCAAGCCTTTTTTTTTTTTTTTTTTTTTGCTAAAATAAAGTTGCTCAGGCTCCAAAAATAACATCTGTTGCTCAGAGTAACATTTTCAAACAACATAATAAATTATAGTTCCAGAAAATATATACTCTGTGTTTCCCTAAGGGAACCCGCAGAACAGACGATTTGTGATTCTCGGCTCCCTCATTTCATGTACTGCCTGCCCTTGGGCAAATTATTGAGGTGACATGGGTGGTGAAAAGAGTTACCACGAGTTGCTTTTACCTTCATCTGCAGCATGCAGTCTGACGCGAGTACCTTCCAATAACAGCCCCACACAGATGTGCCTGGCAGGCTTTCACTGGCTGAATGTATTTTTAAACAGGGTCACAGTGCCCTGGAGTAGGTACCAGGGAGAGCCAAAGAGGTTAAACAATCATATTAATAACCACAACACCCCAAGTGCAGCACAGTTTTAGATTCCCTGAAAGTTAACTCTGTTTTCTGGGATCACCTAACGCTCTCACTCTTGTCTCCAACCTGATAATCTCAGGATCTTATCTACTCCATCTCTCTCTGTCAACCTTTTAGAGACGGAAGATGGACAAAGCATGGAGGCGCTTGTACCACCATTGGCCCCATGCCTATGAGCTCCCCTGATCATCTCCTAGGTGTAGGTCACCAGTGACAGGAGACCAGGAGAGGATGCGTAGGTGGTGTATAATCATTATCACTACTGGAGATAGTTCAAAACACTCATCTCTATATCCACAACGTGAAGAAGGACCTAGCTCCATGACAAGCCTCATTTCTAATTTGAGAAGAAATTCCAAAGGCATTTTTATTGTTATCAAGCTCTTAAGCACATGAGATGGCCCTGCTGTCTGCCTCAGCAAGGACATGCAGTGGAGGTAATGAAGGAAGGCGGTTCCCAGAGTAGCAGGGAGGGATAGAGAGTGAGCCCCGGGTTCTTCTAGCCTGAAAGGGTTTTTTTTCCTTTTTCTTTGTTTTTTATTTCGATAGATTTAAGGGGTACAAGTGTTTTTTGTTACATGGATGAATTTGTATCATGCTGATATCAGAGCTTTTAGTGTACCTGTCATCAGAATAGTGAACATTGTACCTGATAGGTAGATTTTTATCCCTCACCCGCATCCCACCCTCCCCTTCTTAGTTTCCAATGTCTACCACTTTCTGACCATCCAGAGCCCTCATTTAGCTCCCACTTACAAGTGAGAACATGTAGTGTTTGTTTTTCCATTCCTGAGATACCTCACTTAAGATAATGGTCTCTAAGTCTATCCAAGTTACTTCAAAAGACATTATTTCATTCCTTTTTATGGCTGAGTAGTACTCCATGTTGTAGATAAACACATTTTCTTTATCCGCTCATGAATTCATGGGCACTTGGTTTGATTCCACAACTTTGCGATTGTGAACTGTGCTGTGATAAACATTTCGGTGCAGGTGTCTTTCTGAAAAAATGACTTCTTTTCTTGTGAGTGGATCCCTAGTAGTGGGATTGCTGGATCAAATGGTAGGTCTACTTTTAGTTTGCCTGAAAGGTGTTGAAAATGGATACTCACCCTTATGGGTTTACAGGAAGAGTTTTTAGAAATAAAGCATCATATTCATCCAACTCATCCAATTTAATCTAATTTCTTGATCCTATGGAGGTGTGATGTAAAGAGGATGTAAAAATGTGAATTTCATTATCAATTCTCCTATTTGACTTTGGGACTTTGGACAAATCACTCAGCCTCTCAGAGCCTCAGTCTCCTGATGATGATGATGATGATGATGATGATGATGATGATGATAATGATGCTACTGCTGTTCACCTTCTCTAACACATTATTTGAAAATCATATTAGCATATACGAAATGACTTTATGAAAAAATACAGTGCTTTGCAAATACTAACTATTACTGTTGCTATTTTTGCTGTTGTTATTCAGATTGTTGTAATCAACCCCTATAGTGCCTGACAAGGGACTGGACTAGATGATTCTTTTAAGAACCCTCCTGACTATAATATTCTATTATGCTATGTGCCCCTTCATCATATAAGGTCAAAACACTAATAAAAATATAATGTCTTGCAAGTAAGGCAAGTTTTATTAAGGAGACATTGCACTGGCAAGCCTTGGTGTGGAGGATAACTTTTCTCACCAAGTGTAGGACATGTGTGAAGATTACTGAAGATTAGTCTGACGTGGCTTTCCCAGCTGGGCCCTCCTGGTGTCCTGAGCAAACCAGAATTTCCCAGACACTAGACCCAGCCTATCTGCTAGGTTGCTCTGAGAGGAGAACAGCCTCAAGATTGGCCCTCAATCTTTGTTCTATAGGGAAATCAGAGGGGATTTAGATTCTGCATTGGAAAAACTCCACCCCACCCCTAAGTCAATGCCTGTCTCTTCTGGAGCAGTGGTTCTCAAAGTAGCATCAGCAGAATCACCTGGGGGCTTGTAACACCCAGATTGCTGGACCTCAACCCCAAGTTTCTGATTCAGTAGGTCTCGGGTGGAGCTTGAGAAATCACATTTCTAAGATGCTGCTGATGCTGCTGGTCTTGGGACCAGCTGTTGAGAATCACTGTTCTGGAGAAGTCATCATACATTCTGGTATCTAAAATGACCCTTTCAATGTGCAAAACAAAAACAAAAACAAAAATAAGTAGTCTTGTGAGTTTCTGATGGATGCTGGAATAGAGGTACTTTTAAAAAGATAGTAGTTAATTTTTAAAATATGGGGTGTTAACTTTAAAACTAGATAATCCAGTTATATAAATTACATCCAAATAAAGCAAGCATTCTTTTTTGTATAGAGTTCTCTTCTTAACATATTTATAAAAACACAAAATCATACCTTTTTTCATCCTTTCCTCTCCACCCCCCGCTATTAAAAGTGAATAAAGTTTTAATTAGTTCTTTGCACAAATCGAGGCAAAAGGCTTTCAGATTGGCAACACAGATTTTTATAAATTGTCCTTTGAAAATTGAAAAATAGTTGGAAATTATAGCCCCTAGAGAAGATAATGTCAACTTTACGCCTCAGTTTTTCCCTTCAGTGTACTACAAGCCTGGCTCCTGATTACATCTCATCTAGTTACCCAATTAAGCTCTCAGCCTTTTTGTTGTCACACTCAGATTTCCAAGGCTCCACTTTAATAGCACATTCCATCAAAATAAAAATGTATACAATTCCCTACTTTGCTAAGATTACATTTCCTGAGATTTATGTGCTATTTTCAAGTTCAGTATTAATGATTTGGATGCGGTCCCCTGTAGCTTCAATTACCCACAAATAAGAGGGGAACATCAGCGCCACTCAGCCTCTGCCATGGCTCTGTCTGCCTTATTAGCAACAGAGCAACACATCGAGTGCTGCCCGCGTTGAGTCTAAAGACACAGGTTCAATTCCAGCTCTAATGCTTCCTGGTTCCAGAAGCTTGAGGAAGCTGACTCCCCAGAGCTTTTCAATTGTAAAATGAGGCCAATAATCTGTGCCTGGACTGCTTCAGAGGGTTGTTTTGATGATCAAAATAAAAATGAGATAACATAAGCACTTTGGAAGCTCTTAAGCCTTAAAAAAGTCAAGGTGTCCTTTTTCTCGGTGTCATGTTATGGGTGCAGCGTACTGTCTGTGATGGATGGTTAGTTTGCCCTGGCCCGTGTTCACAGGCTGCACTCCTCCCAGGCGGCGGTTTCTCAGATGTGCGCTGCTGCTTCCCACACGAAGACCGAGGAGAAGTGATGACAGCTCCACACCAACTCCCCACGCTCATGCTAATGGGGCTCTGCTGCTGTGTAGGTGACAAAGTTCTTTCCAAATGCTTGCTGTCTCCTAACGTTTACGACCCTGTACAGTTAAGATTATTTCCCCCAAGTTACAGGTGAGGACACAAAGATGCAGATTTTTATTGTCCTCTTACATATGTAATAAGGAGCAGAACCCAGACTAGAGCCAGGTCCTCTAAAAAAGTCCATTGTCTTTCCATCTCTAAGTTTTTCTCTTCTGGGAAACCAAATATAAACAAATACACAGGTAGATAAGTGGATAGATAGATAGATAGCTAACTAAGGGGTGTGTTCTGCTCATACACTAAAGCTTTTTATTTTTTTTGTATGAGAATAGTATTATTTTGATGACTTTGGGAAGAAAAGATTGGAAATTAAGGGGATCTCAAGGCAAGAAAGTAAAACAGAAAATGGAGTTGCCTTTGCTTTGCCAGTGAAATGAACCATAAATCCAAATTTAAGCCCACAAGCCTGAAGTGGTGAGGTTTAAATGGTTTCACTTCATGACAGGTTCTGTAAGAGCCAACCTATGAAGACAGATCTGTAGTGCTCCTTCTAGCTATACAGGGGTGTGATGGTTCATTTTATGCATTAACTTAACTAGATCACAGGGTGCCCAGATATTTTGCTAAACATTATTTCTGAGTGTTCTCTGAGGGTGTTTCCACAAGAGATCAGCATTTGAATTGATAGACTAAAGATCACCCTTACCAATGCAGTTGGACAACCAATTCTTTAAAATCCTGACCAGAACAACAATGAAGGAAGGGAGAATTGGCCCCTCCTGCCTGACTGCTTGAGCTGGACATCCATCTTCTCCTACTGCCGGCACCTCTGGTGATTCTCAGGCCTCAGACTTGGACTAGAGGCTACACACCATCTCTGGCGCTTTCCTGGGCCAACAGCTTGCAGATTTGCAGATTTGCAGATTTGCAGATTGCAGGTTGTGGAAGTGCTCAGCTTTCGTAAACGTGTGAGCCAATTCTCCATAATAAATCTCTCTCTCTCTCTCTCTCAATAGATATAATGACAGATAATCTACACACACACACACACACACACACACACACACACACACACACACACACACACATATAATTGATTCTTATTGGTTCTGTTTGCCTGGACAATCCTGACTAATACAAGGGATCCCTCTCAGATGTGTACAGAATTTTATTTTTATGAGTCTCTAGTCAGGCATTCATGTGACACCGTTTCCTGGCCAGTACTAAATTTTCACTCTTAATGATTAACCCACACTCCTTAGGGAGACCACAAGGTGGGGACACATTAACAGAAGCCAAACACCATATAAGCAATGAAACAAGAAGGGTGCATATCACCAACTAAAAAAGTGTGTGTGTTTGTGTGTATATGAAAATCAGGGATCAATAATGCAGGCATTCGGGAAGCCCAAATGCTAAGACCCAGCTTACAAAGTGTTTTTGTATTTTTAATCATTATAAAACCCACCAAATTCAAAGTAAGGGAGAAATATACATGCAGAAATGACACTCATAACTGAATTCAACTCTAATAAAATAATAAGAATAAAACTTAAGACCACTTTAACATAAAAATATAATGTTATTTAAATAAAATTAATGCTTTAAATTATTTAAAAATAAATATTAGAAAAGTGAACCCTAATATAAACTATGAACTTGGGTGATAATGATGTGTCACTGTAGGTCCTTTGACTGTAACACATGTGCCATTCTGGTACAGGAGTTTGATGGTGGGGTGGGTAGTCTGGGGGGCACGGGGACAGAGGGTATGTGGGAACTTTGTACTTGCTGCTCCATTTAGCTGTGAACCTAAAACTGTTCTAAAAAAATAAAGTCTATTTTTTAAAAAAATATCTGGAGTTGTGGTCTTCAGGATCACTGCTATCATTTGTATTTTACAAACATGCAGAGGCCAGCAGCTTCCAATCTCTGAGTACGGTATGTTGGGCTGGAGGCTAGACTCTTAGCTTTTGGATCCAGACTTCTGTTCTGAATGAGCATATTTTGTAGAACATGTGACAGGCAGCCAGGCTGAAGGAAGCCTGCAGAATTCTGCAGGGTGAAAGCACTCTGAGCAGAGATGGCATTTCCAGCAGACGCTCTGCCTCCTTCTAGCTGAAATTTTCAAAAGATAAAATCACCCTAAACACCCTAAGCCACTTTAAAAAAACTAAATCACCTCCCTAAAAACCAGAGGAAGTAAGAATCGCAGTTAATATAAAACCAAGTGCTAATACTTTCTTTTTTACTACGTGATTGTGAGCCTACATAAAGCTCTGCAGACAATTCAAGGAAGTTTTAGAAAATCCCAGCTATAGGCATGCATAGGTTATTATTATCTTTGATTAACCAACAGGGAGAACTTAATTGATGTATTTATTATTTATCACTGTTGTGACATGAATGATGATTTTCAGGTCTCTCTGGCTTATGCAGATCACTGCAACGTGATGCCACTGTCTTGCCTCAGGAAGCGTCCACTTGTCGTGGGATGTGTGGACCCACCCAACCCAGGAAGCTGTAATCAGAGCTTGTGATGGGAGCTGGTGCTTGGCCTTCATGCTGTACACTATGAATTGATCAATACCACTCATTTTTGCTCTACCTTGTGGTCTTCTGATTTCCCCCCACATATCAGTACGTTGACCTTATAGTATAATTAGTGGATATTGAACAAATATCTTAATTGAATGATTAATGGAATAAATGAATTAATTAATGGAAGGTGAGTTCAGAGATGAAATAATCTGGATGATTTACAGGGTGCGTGAAAGAACAGCAGATGAGTCTGGACTGTGGATTGGAGCAGACTGTGGGAAATCCTGAGTGGCCAGCAGAGGAGCTGGGGGGCAGAAGAGGAACCACTAAAGGTTTCTGAGTGGGGCAGGAACACTACCAGGCATAGTCACAAGAATGTGATTAGAAGTCACAAGTCAAAGTAAATATCTAATAGACATACCTAAAAAGCAATTGTTCTCTTTTTATTTGTATTGTTACTGAATTATTTTTAAATGAGTTTTAGGTTAGACTGAAAAGGTCTTGAAATTTCCATAAAATTAAATTATTTGGTTTCCTAGAGTTCATACAAAATAGTATTTAGTAAGGGATGTATTTCCAAGGAAAAGAATATTAACGTATTCTAAAAGTACAACCTACCAAAAATAATAGGAGTTATTGGTTAAGCATACTACTAATAAAAATTATGCTAAGAATTAATATAATTATTATATATGGCCCTCTAATTTTTATGCATTAAATTATTTTAACATGTATAAGACCTCATATTTTTACTTATTCTTTTTCTTAGCTACATACAGCTTTCTAAAAATAGCTTTATTAAAGAGACATAATTAACATGTCACAAAATTCATCCACTTAAGTGTACAATTCAATTTTAGGCAATAAGAACAAGATAGGAGGTATTAATTTACCAGACTTCAAACTATACTACAAGGCTGTGGTTATTAAAACTGCATGGTATTGGCACAAGTGCAAGGACATAGACCAGTGATACAGAACAGAAAATCCAGATATAAAACCATCCTCATATAGCCATCTAATCTTTGACAAAGCAGACAAAAACATACTCTGGGGACAAGAATCCCTTATTCAATAAATGGTGCTGGGAAAACTGGATAGCCACATGTAGAAGACTGAAACAGGACCCACACTTTTCACCTCTCACAAAAATCAAATCATGGTGGATAACAGACTTAAACCTTAGGTGTGAAACTATTAGAATTCTAGAAGAAAATGTGGGAAAGACTCTTATAGACATTGGCCTAGGAAAAGAATTTATGAAGAAGACCCCAAAGGCAATCACAGCAACAACAACAAAAAAATACAATTCAATGTTTTTAGTGTATTCACAAAGTTGTACAACAATCAATACAATCTAATTTTAGAATATTTTCATCACCCAAAAAGAAACGCCATACCCATTAGCAGTCACTTCCCCTTCTACCCTCACTCATCCCCAGCTCTAGGCAACTATTAACCATTCTTTATCTATAGATGTGCCTATTCTGGACTCTTCATATAGATGGTATCATACAGTATGTGGTCTTTTGTGACTGGTTTGTTTCATTTAGCATAATGTTGTCAAGAATCATCCATGTTATAGAATGTTTGAGTATGCATTCCTTTTTATGCCTAATAATTTTCCATTTTTTGGATATGCCATTTTGTTTATCCATACATCAGTTTTTGAACATTTGGGTTGGTTTTACTTATGGCTATTATGAACAATTCTTCTATAAACATCCATGCATAAGATTTTGTGTAAACATTTCTTTATATTGGATATATTATATATCTAGAAGCAGAATTGCTTGATCATATGGTAAGTTTAACATTTTTAGGAACTGTCAAATTGCTTTCCAAAATTGCTATGCCATTTTACATTCCTATCAACAATGTGTGAGAGTCACATTTTACCACATCCTTGCCAGTATTTGTCACTGTCTGTGTTTTTAATTATAGCCATCCTATTGGGGGCAAATAGTACCACATTCTGGTTTTGCTTTGCATTTCCCTAATGGCCAATGATGTAAGCATATTTTTATATGCTTACTGTTCATTGTATATCATCTGTGAACAAATATGTATTCAAATCTTTTGTCTATTTTTAATTCAGTTATTTATGTTTTTGTTATTGAGTGTAAAGGTTATATAAATTCTGGGATACAAATCCTTTATCATATATTTGATTTGAATGTATTTCCTCTGACGCACAAAAAGTTTAATTTTGATCAAGTTCAGTTTATTTAGTTTTTCTTTCATCACTTATACTTTTTGTGTTACATCTATGAAATCATTACCTAAACCAAAGTCACAAATACTTACTTTTAAGTTTTATTCTAGATGTTTATAGTTTTAGCTCTTATCTTTAGGTCTGTGATCTATCTTGAGTTAAGTTTTATATATGGTGTGAGGTACAGGTCCAATTTCTTTATTTTGCATGTGACTATTGAGTTGTCCCGGAACCATTTGTTGGAAGTAATATTCTTTCTTCATTGAATTGTCTTGGTATCTCTGTGAAGAATCAATTCATCCTAAATATAAGGGTTCATTTCTGGACTGTCTATTTTATTCCATTGATCTATATGTCTATTCTTATGCCAGTATCACACTGTCTTGATTATTGTAGCTTTGTAGTGAGTTTTGAAATCAGGGAATATGAGTCTCCAAGTTTGTTTCTCTTTTTCAAGATTGTTTAAATATTCTGGGTCCACTGTATTTCCATATAAATGTTTGGATAAGTTTGTGAATTTCAGCGAAAATTCCAGGTGAAATTTTTATAGGAATTGTATTGAATCTGTAGATCAATTTGGGGAATACTGTCATCTTGCTATCTTAACAATATTAATTCTTCCAGTTCATGAATAGGGACTTCTTTCCATTTATTTAAATCTTTTTAAATTTCTTTCAGCAATATTTTATACTTTTCAGTGTATAAGTATGGCACTTCTTCAGTTAAAGTTATACCTAAGTATTTTATTCTTTCCATGTTAGTGTTGATGAAATTGTTTTCTTAATTTTATTTTTAATTTTTCATTGTTAGTTTATGAAAGTTTAATAAAATTTTATAAATTGATCTTGTATCTTGAAACCTTGATGAACTCACTTATTATTTCTAATCATTTTTCAGTGAATTCCTTAGAATTTTCTATAAACATGATGCCATCTGCACATAAAACTTAAATTTTACTTTTTCCTTTCTAATATGAATACATTTTATTTAAAAAAATACTTTTATACTGACTTTTATGTTTACCTATGCAGTTACCTTTACTGGTGCCCTTTATTTCTTCATGTGGAGTCAAGTATTTCCTGCTTTCCTTTCAATTCTGTTCAAAGGATTCCTTTTAGTATATTTCAAAAGGCAGGTATGTCAGAGACAAATTCTCTCAGTTATTGTTTATCTGGTTGTGTCTGAAATTCTCCATTTTTAAAGTGTAGTTTTGCTGGATGCTGAATTCTTGGATGACAGTCTTTTTCTTTCAGTACTTTAGATATGTTATTCCACTGCCTTCTGGCCTCCATGGTTTCTGATGAGAAGTCAGTTGTTAATCTTATTGAGGATTCTTTATACACAATGGATAATTTTCCTCTTGATGCTTTCAAGAGTCTTTCTTTCTATTTATCTTTTGAAAGTTTGACTATAACATGTATAAATGTGGCTCTCCTTCAGTTTATCCTACCTGGAGTTTAGTAAACTTCTTGAATATGAAGGTTAATATTTTTAAATCAAAGTTGGGAAGTTTTTAGCCATCCTTTCTTCAAATAATCTTTCTGCTTCTTTCTTTCCTCTACTTTCAGAATCCCATTACATGTAGGTTGGTACACTTGGTAGTTCCACAGGCCTCTGAGGCTCTGTTTATTTTTTTTCTTTATTTTTCCTTTCTGTTCCTCATGCTGGGTAACCTCAGTTGACCTATATTAAAGTTCACCAACCCTTTCTTCCTAGCTAAAACATCTCCTGGGCCTCTCTAGTGAATTTTTCACTTTGTTATTGTACTTTTCAACAGCAGAATTTCTATTTTGTTTCCTATTTATAATTTCTGTATCTTTATTGATATCCTCTATCTAGTGAGATATCATTGTCATACTTTCCTTAAATTTTTTTGACATGTTTTATTTTAGTTCCTTGAACACAGTTATAAAAACTGATTTAAAGTCTTTGTCTAGTAAATCCAAGATATGGAATCCCTCAGGGACAGTTTCTATTGACTTCTTTTTTTCTGTGTATAGATGATACTTTCTTGTTCCTTTGTGTGTCTCATAATTTTTTTGTTGAAAACTTGACACTTTAAATAACATAATGTGGCTACTCTAAAAATCAGATGAACCCCTTCCAACCAAGTTTTTTGTGGTTGTTATTGTTTTTGTTTGTTTTGTAACTTTCCTGGATTAATCATGTAAAATCTATATTATCTGTAGTGTATAATTACACAAATCTCTGTTCAGTTATCTTATTAATCAGCTAATACTTGGTCAGAGATTTCCTTAACTACCTTGAAAAAAATAAGTTTCTCAACCTTTGTTGTTAGGCTCTGTGTGTATTGGGGTATGTGTTCAATATTTAGGTGGTCAGTTTACAACTCTGTCTTAGACTTCACTTCCTGCTTGCACAGGGCTTCAAGATCAGCCAGAGGTTAGAGACAGGGGCCCTCTCACATATTTCCTGAGCATATATTCAACTTTGCACATGAATGCAGCCTTGTAGATCCCCAGCAATAGGCTAGAGCTTTACAAACTCCTCTAAGTACATCTCATTTCTTTTATCTTCCTTTTAAGTTTCTGGCCAGGCTCTTGTTTTCCTGTGATGTTAAACAACTACCACTGATTGTTTTTGACAAATGCCCTGGGAATTGGGCTTTTTTCAGCAGATGTTCTGAATCAGATCAAATAACAACAGCACTCTTTGAATGGGCTTTTCCAAGTGAGATAGGTCACACAGTGAGTGCTCTGCAGATAGAACTTTTTGTGAAGCTCCAAACTCCATCTCCCCCTCCAGAGGCTTCATGGCTCCTGTTTTTCACACTTACTGTGATTATGAAGATGCTGGTTTTCCAGGCTATTGCAGAGCTAGGAAAAGAGTACTAAAAGTAGATCAAGTTAAAATGCTACAAACTCTGCAGTCCTTAATGAGGTTCAGCAGTTTTTCCTGAATAAACACTTTTCAGATTGTTAAAAGACTTTGGTTAATTTCCAGAGGTCTAAAAAGTTGATTTTTGCCAGGATTTTCATTGCTTTTATGGCAGAGCAAATTTATAGAGGTCCTAATTCTGCCATTCCAGAAGTCTTCTACCAATATTATTTTAAGGGGAAACTTGAAATTTAATTCAAAGTTTTCATAGACTTTAAATGATTCTTCATCTTTATTTCCACCTACTTTATTTAGATAATTACACATTTTAATTCAAAATTCATGAATTTATGGGATATGGCAGAATCCTAAATTTCCCCAGTTTCTTTTAGCATCTTCTTCATATCATATAGTTCCTCATATTATATAAAGGGTTCAAGTGACCTTCCTTTCTATTCCCCTTAATTTACCTATATCTTTCTTACCATGTGGTACCCAGAAAACAACACAATATTTCTGATGTAATCAGACCTTTACAGAATACATGAAGGCCTTTCCATTTCTGCTATTATGGGTGTTATGCTTATATTGCTATTGTTTATCAGTGAACACACTTGATTTAGTATGTGAACCTACACAGATTCAAATCAGCTTGAAGCAGGATACTGGATAATAAAAATTGTAACAAGATGCTGGATAGGTTAGTTTTTCTCTATTGGAGGCCAGGCACTCGGGTACATTGGTATCTGATAATACCCAGAAGGCTAGTCTACAGAAATACATCATTCCAATTGCCTGCCTGTAAAAACTTTGGGAAACAAAGAAAAGAAAAAGAAATCCAACCACCATTCATGACTTCAAAATTTTAATTTAAAATACCAAAATATGAGAGAAAAAAATGGCAGATTAGTGGTGACCTCCTGGCTCTCTGCTCCCAGAGAAGGAGGTGAAGAACTCAGATGGAAACACAAAAGTGTATCGCTCCCCTCCAAGAACAGTGTTGTGAACCTGCAGAGAAATAGCATGGGACATGCAGTGCAGGAAACAAAAAAGGGTGAATGGGAGATAGGATCACAAAGACTGAAGAGTGCCAGATATACAATAGGGAATAGAGCGAGGGCTGGCTGCACCCACCTGGCCAGCCAGTGCAGTGTGATGTGACCCACGGGAGGATGCCTAGCTCCTCCATTGACCTCCACACCCATTCAGACAGGCGCATGCCTGAAGTCAGTGCAAAGTTGTGGCACAGGATGACAGGCTCTGTGGAGAGGAGACAATAGTGGGAAATATTTTGAACTCCCCGGTGCTCTGTGCTGGGACCGCACTGGGTGAGAGAGGGACTGGTCTGAGTGGTTACTTCCTACAACTACACAAGGGGGTTTGAGACAGGCATCTTGCCTTTGGTGCTTAGTGGCAGAACAAAGGAGGTGAATGCTGAAAAGGGGGCTCTTCCCCTGGAAACCGCTGATGATTCGGCCAGCTCAGGGTGGGACAGAAAGAGCAGGACCCTTTGCGAGGCAGACGTGAGACTGCAGGACTGTGATGCAGAGGGGACAGCTGGCGGTCTGTAGATTCATCCCGCCAAACCAGCATCTGCCAACTCCTGAGCGGTTGCTCCCAGTGCTAGCTGCCAGGGGTGGGCTGCAGCCATTTTGGGGGTCCACAGCTCAGAGATGCTGTGACATGCTGTGGTTTAGGGCAGCACCCCTCCACGAGCCCCAGGACTTTCCAGCCTCATGCAGTGGGCTCCACCCTTGGAGGTGGGGAGAACCAAGAGAACCCACTTGCTTTGTGCAGCTGGTGTAAATACACGTGACTTTAATGCTGAAAAATAGTCCGCAAGTTGTTGATTCGGCTGGCTAGACTGGTGGAGGCAGGCAAATCTTAAGTGCTTCCCCCCAAGGCTAGTTCTCCAGGGGTGGGCGGCTGCCATCTGTGGGATCCCCAGCCCAGAGATGCTAGGGCACATGGTGGTCTCAGGCAATACCGCTCCCGCAGCCTGGTGACTTTCACACCAGGTGCAGCAGGCTCTGTCCTTGGAGGTGGAGAGAAGTGAGAAAAGCCGTCTTCTCTGTGCAACTGGCATGAATCTGCAAGGCTTTGGTGCTGAGCGATAATTGGCAGGACTGGTTTCAGTCATCTAACAAGATCATAACTTCAGGGCTTGCTCTCCGTGTCTGGGTGGCTGCCCGCACTGGGGTTTGTGGACAGTGAAGGAAAAACCTTGGCCAGAGACCTCAGCAATGGCACCAACTGAATCCTCCCATCAGGAACAGCCCTCCAAATATGGTGAAAGAGCCCTGAATAACATATTAGCCACTCCCCCTTGTGGCAGATCAAGCAACCATAGAAACACACACACCCAGACTTGCAGGCATCAACTGCAATCTATCTTGCCCTTACCCCCACCTTAAGGGGGAACAGAGTCCAAGTAACCCTTGAAAGTGGCAAGCCCCTTCCCAAAGATTGGGGTATTCATATACCCATATACCCCGTCTGGGGGACCAGAGCCTAACACAGAGACATCAGATTACCTTCATATCCGGCTCCTCCACACAAACTACAATCAACGACAGAGAGGGTAACCCCACTGCATCACACAGTGTCTTCCATCACATGTTATTAGAGGGCAGTGGAGTCATGCACACAAGTGCAATCCACCACCTGGGAGCTTAAGCTGGGGGACCAAACTCACTAGTCTTCATTGGCAAGAGGTAAAAATAACAGGTCAGAGGTAACCCAACTTGCTAAAATACCTCTAAGGCAATACAGGAGCAGTGCGCCTCTCCACAGCACTGTCAAGAAATAACCCTTGGGGACTTGGAGATAGGGCCATAAACCAATCCTAGCACCCCCAGTTTCAACCAAGTACCCCAATGAGAAAGAATCAGCAAAAGAATGCAGGAAACATAAAAGATCAGAGAGAAAAGTCACCCCAAAAAGAAATCATTAGATCCTCAACAATGGATACCAACTTAAACAAAATGATTAAAATGATGGAGGAAGAATTCCAAATACGGATTGTAAGAAAACTGAATGGAATTGAAGAGAAAATAGAAACTCAACACAAAGATGCCACAAGAATGATACAGGAAATGAATGAAAAATTCTCTAAAGAAATTGAAACATTACAAAAGAACCAAACAGAAATACTGGAAATGAAAGAGGCATTCAACGAACTACAAAACACAGTAAAAAGCCTTAAGAATAGGATGGATCAGGCAGAGGAAAGAATCTCAGGGCTTGAAGATAATGTCTATGTGCTAAACAAATCAGATGAACAAAAAGAACACAGAAGCAAAAGACATGAACAAAACATACAAGAAATGTGGGATTATGTAAAGAAGCCAAATATAAGTATTACAGGCATCCTGGAGAGAGAAGAAGAAAATACACAAGGGCTAGAAAATCTAGTTCTTGGACTACTGGAGGAAAACCTGTCTGGCCTGGCCAGTAATCTAGATATCTAGGTACAAGAAGGACACAGAACTTCTAGGGAGACTCAGTGTGAAAAGGCAATCACCACATCACATAGTTATTAGGCTGGCCAAAGTAAATACGAAAGAGGCAATCCTTTGAGCAGTAAGACAAAAACAGCAGTTAACTTACAAAGGAAAACCTATCAGACTAACTGCAGACTTCTCAACTGAAACCTTACAAGCCAGAAGGAACTGGGATCCATCCTTGGTCTCCTAAAACAGAATAATGGCCAATCTAGAATTCTCTACCTGGCAAAACTAAGCTTCATCTCTGTGGGAGAAATAAAGACTTTCCCAGACAAGCAATCACTGATGGAATTTGCGAAGGCTGGACCTGCTCTGAAGGAAGTACTCAGACTGCATTATATACCGGACAGCACAATACACACTCACCAAAGCAAAATCACTCAAGAGTTAAAGTCCAGAATGTGGATTCCACAATGGCTCAAGAGGTAAAACAAAATAATAAGAATTTATCCAACAATGTGGACAGAAATCTACCCCAAATATCAATTCTCTCAATAAATGTGAATGGCTTGAATTGTCCACTGAAGAGATATAGACTGTCTGAGTGGATAAAAAATCAAAAACCAAGTACTTGCTGTCTCCAGAAACACATCTTACCCACAAAGACACTTTCAGACTAAAGGTCAAGGGTTAGAAAACAAACTTCTAGGTGAATAGAAACCAAAAGAAAGCAGGGGTACCTATTCTTATATCAGATAACATAAACTTTAAAATAGCAAAAGTAAAGAAAGACAAAGATGGTCACTATATAATGCTGAAAGGAAAAATCCAACAAGAAGACTTAACCATTCTTAATATTTATGCACCCAATACAGGAGCACCCAGATACATAAAGCAAACCCTGTTTGATCTAAATACAATGATAAACAGTAATGCCATAGTAGCTGGGGATTTCAACATCCCACTGGCTGAACTGGGAAGATTCTCCAAGCAGAAAATAAGCAAAGAAACAATGGGCTTAAACAGAGCTTTAGAACAAATGGATCTAGCAGACATCTACAGAACATTCCACCCAAATAAAGCCAAATATACATTCTTCTCATCAGCTCATGGAACCTTCTCTAAAATCTGTCATATCATAGGCCACAAATCAGATCTCAACAAATTTAAAAATATAGAAATTATACCATGTATCTTCTCAGACCACAGAGGTAGAGAATTAGAGATCAATTCCAACAGAAACATTCACCACTTCACAAAGTCATGGAAATTAAACAATCCATTGCTGAATGACTATTCGGTCTAGGAGGAGATCCAGATGGAAATCAAAAGATTCTTAGAACTGAATAATAACAGAGACACAAGTTATCAAAATCTGTAGGATACAGAAAAAGCATTCCTGAGAAGAAAACTAATAGCATTAAATGCTCACATCCAAAGACAGAAAGCTCACAAATCGATAAACTAATAAGCCATCTCAGGGAACTGGAAAAGCAAGAGTAAATCAATCCTAAACCTAGCAGAAGGAAAGAAATAACTAAGATCACAGAAGAACTAAATGAAACTGAGAGCAAAAGAACTATACAGAAGATTAATAACATCAAAAGTTGGTTTTTCAAAAAGATAAACAAATTTGACAGCTCTCTTGCTAGACTGGTAAGAAGTAGAAAGGAAAGGATTCTAATAAACTCAATTACAAATGAAAAAGGACAGGTCACTACAGACATCACAGAAATACAAAACAGTATCTTTGAATACTGTGAAAATTTATATATCCAAAAACTACAAAATGTGGGTGAAATGGACAAATACTTAGAAACACACAACCTTCCTAGGCTCAATCAGGAAGAAATACAATTCCTGAACAGATCGATATCAAGCACAGAAATTAAAGCAGCCATTAAAAATCTTCCAATAAAAAAAAGTCCTGGGCCAGGTGGGTTCACATCTGAATTTTACCAAACTTACAAAGAAGAACTCATCCCTATACTGCAGAAATTATTCCACAACATTAAGCAGGATGGTATCCTCCCCAACTCATGCTACAAAGCCAGTATCACCTTGATAGCAAAGACAGGAAAAGAAAGAAAACTGTAGACCAATATCCCTCATGAAACAGATGCAAAATTCCTCAAAAAAATCTTAATAAACTGAATCCAACAGCACATCAAAAAAATAATTCATCAAAACCAGGTGGGCTTTATCCCAAAGATGCAAGTTTGGTTCAACATATGCAAATCTATAAATGCAATTCACCATATAAATAAAAGCAAGAACAAAGACCATATGATTCTCTCAATAGATGCAGAAAAAGCATTTGACAAAATCCAGTATACTTTTATGATAAAAACTCTTAACAAAATAGGCATAGATGGGACATACCTTAAAATTATTAAAGCCATATACCATAAACCCACAGCCAATATCATACTGAATGGGGAAAAATTGAAAGCATTCCCGTTTAGAACTGGAATCAGGCAATGTTGTCCACTATGTCCACTTCTATTCCACATAGTGCTGGAAGTCCTTGCCAGAGCAATCAGACAAGAGAGGGGAATTAAGTGTGTCCAAATGGGGGCAGAAGAGGTCAAACTCTCACTCTTTGCTGGCAATATGATATTACATCTAGAAAATCGCAAGGATTCAACCAAGAGACTCCTGGAATTATAAATGAATTCAGTAAAGTCTCAGGATACAAAATAATGCACACAAATTAGTGACATTCATATATGCCAATAACAGTCAAGCAGAAAATCAAATCAAATATGCAACACCTTTCAAAATAGCATCAAAGAGAATTAAATATCTAGGAATATATTTAATGAAGCAGGCAAGAGACCTATATAGGGAGAAATATGAAACACTGAGAAAAGAAACTGCAGAAGATGAAAACAGATGGAAAACCCTACCATGCTCATGGATTGGCAGAATCAATATTGTTAAAATGTCCATACTACTGAAAGTGATCTACAGAATTAATATAAACCCTATCAAAATAACATCATCATTCTTTATAGATCTAGAAAACATAATTCTACACTTCCTATGGAACCAGAGAAGACCTGGTACAGCCAAAGCAATCTTAAGCAAAAAGAACAAATTGGGAGGCATCAGTCTACCAGACTTCAAGCTTTACTACAAGGCTATAGTAACCAAAACAGCATGGTACTGGCACAAGAACAGAAATATAGACCTTTTGGAAGAGGACTGAGAACTCTGATATAAAATCATCCTCATATTGTCATCTGATCTTCAACAAAGCAGACAAAAATATACTTTCGGAAAAAGAATCTCTATTCAAAAAATGATGCTGGGAAAACTGGATAACCATATGCAGAAGATTGAAACTGGATCCCCACCTCTCACTTCTCACAAAAATCAACTCATGATGGATAACAGACTTAAACCCAAGCTGTGAAACCTTAAGAATTCTAGAAGAAAATGTGGGGAAAACTCTTATAGGCATCGGGCTAGGCAAAGAATTTATGAAGAAGACCCCCAAAGCAATCACAACATCAACAAAAATAAACAAATGGGACCTGATCAAATTAAAAAGCTTCTACATAGCCAAGGAAACTATTATTAGAGCAAATAGACAACCTACAGAATGGGAGAAAATATTTGCTGTCTACACATCCGATAAAGGGCTGATAACAAGAATCTATATAGAACTTAAGAAAATCAACAAGAAAAAATCAAACAACCCCATCGATAAATAGGCAAAGGATATGAACAGAAACTTTTCAAAAGAACACAGAATAATAGCCAGCAAACATACAAAAAAGTGCTCAACATCTCTAATCATTAGGGAAATGCAAATCAAAACCACAGTAAGATATCACCTAACTCCAGTGAGAATGGCCTTTATCAAGAAGTCCCAAAATGACAAATGCTGGCATGGATGCGGAGTGATTGGAACACTCTTACACTGCTGGTGGGACTGCAAATTAGTACAACCCCCATGGAAAGTCACTTGGAAATATCTAAAAGAGCTAAAAGTAGAAATACCATTTGATCCAGCAATTCCATTACTAGGCATCTATCTACCCAAAGGAAAAAAAAAGACATTCTATAATAAAGTCATCTGCACTGGAATGTTTATGGCAGCACAATTCCCAATTGCAAAGACGTGGAAACAACCCAAGTGCCCATCAATACATAAGTGGATTAATAAAATGTGCTATATGTATACCATGGAATACTACTCAACTACAAAAAAACCAGTGGTGAACTAGCACCTCTTATATCATCCTGGATAGAGCTTAAGCCCATCCTTCAAAGTGAGGTATCACAAGAATGGGAAAAAAAGCTGCACATGTACTCGCCATCAAATTGGTACTAACTGATCAACACTAAGGTGCTCACATAGTAGTGATATTCACTGGGTGCCTGGTCAACTGGGAGAGGGCTGGTGGGGGTAGGTAAACTCACAACTAATGCTGAGTACACTGTATGGGGGAAGGACATACTTGTAGCCCTGACTTGGGCAAGGCAAAGGCATTATATGAAACCAAAATGTTTGTAACCCCATAATATTCTGAAATAAAATAAAATACCAAAGCACACAAAATTTACCTGGTATTTTATTCTGTTATTCTTTAAAAATATCTTATAAGTTTTTTAAACTTGATTAACAGATTTCTTCTTTCATTGTGAAATACATTACTTTAGAGTACATTTCCAATATTTGATCTTTCAATAAAATATTTTACTCTTTTTAATTAACTAAACACACACACATACACACACATACACACACACTCCTTAAATTTCAAGAATACAAAAAGAATACAAAAAAAATAAAATTTATTTGGCCATTAAACCTTTCTAGTATCTTACTAAAATGTTATTATAAGGTATGAAAATCATTGATTTTATTGAAAATGTCACCACTCAATTTTGCTATGTCTAAGTAATATACAGTATGCATAATACTTTATTTTCAAATAAATATAAGAACATATTTTGGCACAATAAGTTTTAATTTCTTTTGTTTTCTTTTCTAATTGTAAAGTCTTTTGCACTCCTATATAAGTTATAATTTCTTAAAAATTTTATAACTCATGCAGAACTATTCTCCCATTGTAATTTGGCCAACTTATGATGAGTTCTTCTGATATTCGTACTATTGTTTAACAGAACACCTCAAAATACATTTCTTTCTGATACATTCAGTGACTCCATGTCTGAACATGAAAAGCAGCAAAAATAACAAGGTATACTTTAGAACTGAAGACACCTAAGCTGTCAGCTTAAAGGAACATTTGTTATCAACCTTCTATCTTATGAACATCTAGGCTACACTTAAAAATCTAGAATAAAGGCCAAAAATTATTTTGATAGCTAGAGCCTATGAAAACCATGAGGAATAAAGACGCAAGAGACAAAACGAGAGATTAAAATTGTAATCTCTCCAGCTCCATCTCTTTCTTTTCAGCTTGTGTGACTTATTAAATGATTTTTTCTGCTTATAACCGTGATGTTACACTTTTCCATTTGTGACATTAACCAGAGGCACAGGGCACATGGGAAAAAGGGAGTCAGAAGCACACATTTAGACATTTAAATACTGATCTCTACTTTTTAGCTTATTTCTCAAAGAGGTTGAAAACCCTTTTGTGGATGAGTGAAGGAACAGATTTCAGTTTTATTGCTAAAGTGGAGCAGGAAAGGAAAAAGACATGTTATAATGGAGTAATACTCTGTCATTCTCTCTTTTTGACTGTGTATTATGAACTTGATTCTACAATGAAACAACTTCAAAAGTAGATCTAAGCTCTCTACACAAATGCCTAATGATATCTAAGTGAAACATGCTATCCCGACATCACAATTTAGAAAGCACCATTGGGTTTTTCCGCAATATTTACTGTTATATATGTCTTGGGGTGTCTACTAAAACTATGAATACTGGGACCTTGGCACAAATCAATGAACTTGATCTTTATTGTGCAAAATAAATGTATCAGAAATGATCAATACACTAGGAAGAAGCCCAAGATAATATCCTTCTGGTTTTCCTCCTTAATTTTATAGACTATTGTTTTATTTGGGGAGAGAATATGCTTTGGCTTCAGAGAGGCCTAGATTTCAGTATTGAGTTCATCTCTTAGTAACTGTGAGACCTTATGCAAGTTACTTATATATGCTCAAAGATATTGAGCCTCAATTTCGTCATCTGTAAAATGTGGATAATAAAACCTGTTGTGAGGACCAAATCATAAACATAAATTCAATGACTGCATTGAGAAGAGAGTTTGACTCCAACAAATGTCCAGGACATTCATCTATGATATGTGCATGGCGACATCCTTCAATTTCCTCAATTTACATGAAGATTCAATAAAGAGACCATTTCACTAGACATGTGAAAAAAAATATGCTTTTCTGAAGTGGTTGCCTCACTCTTTTCTTGAGTTGTAACTGTGTTAAAAATCAGGTCAACTATTTTATCTCAGTTATAAGAAGCAAGCATCTAGAGTAAAAGTTTAATTAATTACCCAGAATTTGTGTTGAAATTATAACATTACTTTCTCTAGCTGCTGTGCTGCCTTGAACAAAATTGTTTCCCATGCCCCAGTTAAATGAAAATTTGAGGCATCAGAAATGTGTAAGTAAAAGAAAGAAGGGAAGGGAAGGGGGAGAAGCAACAGAGAATGTGTGATTTTTTTCTTGGAGGGGGACTACATGGTAAGACTATGTGTGTATATGTGCAGTGAGGGGGTGGTGAGAGTGGCTACTTCTTAGCTATCTGAGGACCAAACTAAACACCGCTTTTGCCCTTTAAGTCTGTGGTCCCCAACCCCCAGGCAGTGGACCTGTACTGGTCCCTGGCCTGTTAGGAACTAGGTGCACAGCAGGAGGTGAGCAGCTGGCACTAGTGAACCTTCATATGTATTTATAGCCACTCCCCATGGCTCCCCGTTCCCCCTCCCTCCCACCCTAGGTCTGTGGCAAAACTGTCTCCCCTGAAACCAGTCCCTGGTACCAAAAAGATTAGGAACCACTGCTTTAAGTCGTACAATTCCTTCTAATGACAGCTGCGATTTTTTTCCTTACATGATCAGAGATCACTTTTTGCAATCTCAAAAGCGGCTCAGAACAAAAGGAGCCGCTGCAGTTTGGAGAAAGGGTGAAACCCCAGAACTCTGCACTGCTTGTCTCTGTCTACACTGAAATACAGAACTGCATTAAGGTCACTGCCATGAGTCACTGCTGAAGTCTAGGATAAAAGTTCTGTACCTGCTGGAAAGCAATTCTTGCCCCCTCCCAGTGCTGCAATTAGATGTATAGATTTTCTGAATTTCCACCAAAACTTTTTAAAGCATCTGGCTTATTCCCCATATGCATTATCTTCCATATTTCGGTTTCATCTTTCTCCAAAAAAATTGTTGGGAAACATTTTTGTACTGCCATGTAACATCCAAAAATATGAAGACATTAAGAGGCATGTGAGAAATTGCCTACGGGTTTTCTTATTCCAATTGCCATTCCTGAAAGCCACAACAGAGTGATTCACTGCTTTTCATGGAGAAAATTACCAATCAACAGAGAAAGCAAAATGAAACACTGAGGGATATAGTGTGGGCAGCTCCAGTTATAGACATTCATTACCACGGCTTGTTCACTGCACAACGGGGGTTTCAAAAGATCACAGCTGGACTTTGCACGAAGCACAAGTTATAGGACTTCACAAGCTTGGACCCAGTTAACAGCGTCAGAGGTCAGGCCAAAGCTGTAATGAAAGGCAGGTGGGGTGAGTTCAGCAGTTTTGGGGAGAAGAAGGGAGAAGAGACATACGAAACTCACCCGTATGAACCTGTTTGGAAGAAACTTAATGGAGGACAATGAAGGAAAAAAGATGGGACAACAGTGTTCCTTAGTTAGAAATTTAACCATTTTAAACATGGAAAGTCAAGAAATACAATATAACAGGGCCCTTTTAAACAGAGAAGTATATTACTCCAGAGGCAATGGAGGCCTTAGAAGTTGAATGCGGAGGGCTGACATAAAGTGAACAAAGATCAGGATCATAAAATCAAAAACAAAGATGTAGCCCAATCTCCAGCCTGAAATGAACTCACAAGGCACATCCACTGGGGGGTCCCTGGGAGTCCCTGCCCTGGGCCATTCAGTCTCCCAGCAGTGTCCATGAACCACTCCCTCTTGTCTTGGAGTCAGAGGTGCGGGGAGCTGGGGCCAAGTGGAAAGGCTTGAGCTACTGGCAATGGATCTGGCATAAGGAGGAGCCCTGTCTGTCTCTACGGACTCCACTGTCAAGCTTCCGGCAAGCAGTAGCTCTGAGGACTGCGGCCAAGAATGTTCAAAAGCAAAACTCCATGCCCATGAGGCAGATCTAATAAATCACCCGCACTCCTCTCTAACTGGAGGTACAGGCTCTGAGACTGAAGTCACAGTAAGCAGGGGTGATGCGGAGCCCTTCTGTCTACTAGGTGCCATGTGATTCTGAACTCGCATCCGGCCTTTGCACCACTGACAGAGAAAGCTCTGAGGTGGACCTGTCAGCCCCCTCTCACGTTAAAAGCCTCACTTCTGACTCCATGGGGATGTACCTCCTTCCCCTTCTGAAGGAGTGGCTCCCCCCCAGATTTGTGAGTAGAAAGCAGGATTTTTCTAATATTCATTCTCCAAACTGGGGAGTAAGACCACACAGCCAGGTTGCTTCTAGTTGTTAGGAAGCCCCATGAGTTGTAGAAGTATTTCATATGCTCTTGAACTCCGTTCTTCTAACATGTACAAATGATGAATGGTGGCACTTCTACTGCATCCACTCATCTTTCCAATTGTTTCCACCCCCCTAGGAAATGTCTGTTAGTCATGAAGAAACCAAAAACAGACATCGATAGCTTTAAAAATCAGCTTTTGGTTCACCTTCTGCGGCTGAGGCTCCACTTTCATTTACAGTTGGCATATGACATAGCAGTCCAAAGGAAGCCTCAACTCGCCCAGGGCAGTAGAGGCCCTTAGAGAGTCTGATAAGGGCTGAGTCATGTAGACATAACCCAGGAACCCAACAGCCAACAAGCTAGTTGTCTTCATCCTGAAAAATCTTAATAATCCAAACAATATGTGAAATATTAAGCTAGAACTCTTTTATGGAATTCCAAATCTAATTGAAAACTGGCATGGAGCTGGGCATGGTAGCTCACACCTGTTTTGGGAGGTTGAGGTAGGAGGATTGCTTAAGCCAGGCATTCAAGACTAGCCTGAGCAACATGGTAAGACCCTGTCTCTACAAAAAACAGAAAAATTTTCAGGGTGTGGTGGCGACCACCTGTAGTCCCAGCTGCTTGGGAGGCTGAGGCAGGATGATTACTTGAGCCCAGGAGTTTGAGGTTGCAGTGAGGTATGATGATGCCACTGCACTCTAGCCCAGGCTACAGAGCAAGACCTGGTCTCAGACAAAAAGCTAGCATGGGCTTTGTTTTTTGTTTGTGTTCACAGCCCATTTATCAAGACTGCTAATGGTTGGGTTTTGTAGACTTAAAGAGTAAGGAATGAGTTATTGTAAGAAGACAGTGTTGGATGGTGGCAGTCAGGGCTGCCGGGTTTTAAATCCTGGCCCTGCCAGTTACTAGTTGTGTAACCTTGGATAAGATGTGTAACCTCTCTCTCCTCAATTTCTCCATCTGTAAGTGGGAAAAATACTAGCTATTTCATCAGGTTGTGAACTGAATTAATTCATATATGTAAATTGCTTAGAATAATTCCTGGACATCATAAGAACTCAATAAATGTGAGATTTTATTATTATGTCAGGTTGAACCTATTCTCCATGACCAAAGCCTACTGGGGTGGCTGTCTAAGTTTATATTAATGAAGAGAAAATAGATGATGAAGAAGAGAAATTTAGAAGTGATGTCACACGTACAGCAGGGTGAAAAATGCCCTGAGAGGTCATTGCAAAGGTGTGGCTCCAAGGCCTTGCTATTCACAGAGTAAACTCGGAGAATGTCATTATGACCACTGATGGGAGCTATTCACAGAGTAAACTCGGAGAATATCATTATGACCATCTAGTCATTTTCTCTCTTTTATACTTTGAAGAATTAAATTATAGTTCATGAGACAATTTTACCTCAGAAGAAGAAAGAAACTGGCAGATTAAATTTAGAAATGGTCTCCTGGCTTCTTACTAAAAGAACTCTCCATCCTCACCAAGTAACTCCTCCCAGTCTTAACCATAAAGGAACCAAGGGACAACTGTTGGCTAAGAAGAGTTTCAGAAATTAAATAAAAATAATAAAATATTAGCCCAAAGATATACGGTCATATCATAAAATGCAGGCCTTATTTCTTCTCTTCTCATCTAAAACCAGTAAAAACTTCTATTATTCTAGGAAAGATGAGTCAACTGTGATTGCAATAGCAATTGCTAAATTGCAAAACATATGCTTTCTACATATTCGTGTTGATTCCAGAATGACATCAACACGAAGTGATACAAACTGTTCATCTTTACATTCCGACCTAACAATAATGATCTTTCACTTCCTGATGATCTCAAAATATTTAACAGACATTATCTAATTTAGAAGGTATTAATGGGAGATTCCTATGCAAACATTACAAAAAGGTGGGATGGAAAGGTATGGAGATGTAAGACCTAAATTGGGATCAATCTTTGAAATGTAAAAACAATAACTCACTATAATATTGTCTTTAACAGTTTAGAAAACGTCTTCTCATGAATAATATCATTTAAATTTTAACACAAACCTGTGAGATAGGCAGGTGAACACACAATAATCTACAATCAAGAAAACACCAGAGTATTAAAATTGACTAATCAATTTAGTTTAGAATTTTTAAAAGTAAATGCAAAACTAAAATAATTTTGTATATAAATTCAAATTTTTTGTCATTTTCTTGAAATACATATTGATAAAGAAAAATATTTCTTTTTGGTATTCAAAAAATATAGGCCTTTATCTCAATTTTTAGTCAAAGAAAATCAATGAAGGTAAGAGAGACAGTATTCAATCCAAACTCCTACTTCAGGTGTACAATTTCTAACCCAGGCAGAATATTTTCCCTGATGTTATGTAAATGCTTACAGCATGTTTATTTTAAAATCTGCCATTCTGAAATGTCAGAAAACTAGAAAGCTATTAGGATATTTTCTTTTCTTTAAATAATGGGCCTTCATATATCATTTTTTAAAAATGATTTTATTATAGTTTATCTTAAATCCAGAAAAAAAGCACAGCTGTTACAAAGGCCCACGGATAGTGTAAGAAAGCAAAGGGTCATCTTGATTCACCCCAAGCTTACTTGTTTCAGGGTTGACCTCCCACGAACCCATCAGAACTATGTATCTCTTCATCATCCATGAAGAGTAGCATGAAGAGTCTGTAAGCAAACACTTAGTATCTGTTTGCCTATCAAATTTTTGCAAGAAGCCAAGTAACCTCTCCAAAAGTAAAACGTGTGATGTGAATTTATGAAAACCCACTCTACTCTGCTGTCACTCTCCAGCTCCTGCAACCAACAAACACTTCAAAGCCAACGACACTTATGAGTCAGAATGTCATGGTGAACACAAATCAAAGAAGGGAAGAAATGAATCACTTAATGTTTTTAAGTCCCTTTCCTCTTTCACACCATGAGTGTCCAAAGCTATACAAGAAGAATATATTCAAACATCCATTTCTATTAATTTTAATCTCATCCTTTCAAAATTTCTACATTTTATATTTTTTATAATGTGAATAATACATTAGTACAGTAGTGACAGGTGATAATTCCAAATGCACTTAGTTTGAACGCAAAGGAAAGATATTTCTTTGTATAAGACCAGTTTTGCAGGGAAGAAGGACTTATTTATACTCATGTATGTAGTTGGCTTTTCGAAACTGGTTTGCTTCTTTAAAACAAGGGAGGGGGATATGACCAACGAAAATTTTTCTAGAGAATATGCAATAACCCAGGATGCCTGAAATTTTTAAATCCAGTGAACCTTTTTCCCCATCTGTGCTACGTGATCAAGACGGGTCTCACTCATCAGGAATGCACAGAGATCCAGATCATTATGACAAGCTGTAAACCTGGGAACACAGTGTGTTTGAACTGATGAATTTAATAGCATCAACTAACAGCAAATCATAACGACAGAAAGTGTGTCATAAAAGCAGTCAAAGATGAATCGTGAAAACGCATATTGCTGAGTCAGTTTGCAGGCGACTGATTTTTCCCTGGATTTCTTACTTCTTAAGAAGGTCCACCCTCAGGAGTTCTTTCATAATCTGAACTGAGGGACTTAGGAGGTCTCTCTTAGATCACATAATTTGAAATACCACAAGAAAGAGTGGGGGCAGGCATAGAGAAGGACATTCTATTTCCTGTAATTTTATTTTCCCTCAACCTAATATAACACTCCGATGGAAACTGACAGAAAAGCGGCTCTGGTGATTTGTCAAACACAGACTAAGCACTGCATAAACAGCCTCAATGTGATTCCCCCAGCATTTTTGTCATTCCTAAGCAGGTGAGGTCTTAGGAAAGGGTGTACGCCCACAATTTTTTTTTCCTGATGGCTATGTTTATATAATATTCACTTCCCCCAACCATTTAGATCTTATGTTGATTGCCACAATTTCCAGAATGCAAATAAATTGAAGCCGGGTTCTGCCAAGTTAAAATATGGAAAACTAGAATATTGAACTAGAATATTGAACACAAAATAATTACTTTATTTGCTCCTGACATATGGTCTATATTCCTAAAATATTATCCTTTTTAACAACAAGCCAAACCTCAAACACATTTCCTTAAAAGGGACAGCATGGGCTGCTACACCTTAATATTTGAAGACCTTCACTAATGTCCCATTTTGAAAAATGTGCCTCTTTCATCTTTTTTATAGGGAGGAAAAAGTTCCATGGTAATTAAGGTAACTCTATTTGTCTGATTATTTTTCCCTCTATATAATATGGCCCTGGAAGATTCAGCTGGAGGTTAGCCCTGCATGTAAGAGAGTGCATATACTTGCTAGAAAAAATAAGTTGTAAAGTACTGTTTCCAGATAAGCTGCTAAAATTCCAGAAATTTAGTTAAATAAAGGATTTAATCTTGGTGACTTGGTTTGGGATTTAAAAGCACATGGACTTAATAAAATCATCTCTGCTAATCCTTCTTTTTAATCTTTTTAACTAAGATTTATGGAGCAACTTCCAGGAACTCTCAAACATTTATAATTTTGTACTTACCGCTCTTTACAGTAAGTGTTAGTTGTTCCCAATTTACAGAAGGTAAAACTGAGTCCTAAAGTTTAAGTTTATAGCATGAGGCCATGGAGCTACACAACCGCAGAGCACATTAATCTCATTGCTCTTTTACTCCATGCTATGCCCCCTTTATTGAGTTGTTTCTAACAAATTAACAACTTCCATAAAATATCTGTTTAGAATATTGTGTTGAACACACACCCTAGAGTCACAGCAATGAGCCATGTGGCACAGTTGATGGGTTATGTAAACCTCTCCCCAACCTCTGCTTGAGTGTGGAATTTGTGGCTGATCTCTAAGCAATACAGCATGGCAAAGGTGATGGGCTGTCACGCCCATGATGATGTTATGTTACATAAGCCTTGAAGGAGAGTGATGCCCTGGCTGGCTTTCAGGCAGTGCACTGGTATGCTGTGAGGGGCCCATGTGCCAAGGAACTGTGGCACCTCTGGGAGCTCAGAGGCCCCTGGCTGACTGTCAGCGAGAGAATGGGACCTCAGCATATAGCTGCAAAGAAATAAATTCTGTGAAAATCCTAAATGGGTCTGGAAGCAGGTTTTTCCCTAGTCAAGCCTCCAGGGAAGAATGCACCCCAGCCAACCTTGACTGAGACCCTCATTGAAGACCCCAGCCAAACTGAGCCCAGACTCCCAGCCCATGAAAACTGTAAGGTAATGAATGACCACTGTGTTAAGTCACTAAATTTGTGGTAATTTGTTACGCAACAATAGAAAACTGATATAGATATCATCTATCTTTATAATAATAAATGGGTCTTAGGCACACAAGGTACAAGGTATTATGTTAAACATCTGTGAAGATTAAAGAGTTAAACTGCTTTTTCTGTGGTAATGCACTTCGGAACAATGAGAAGTCAATCTGCTTAATAATATTCATCAGTGCCAATCTATAAGGAACATCCTTTCCACCCCCTCAAGGAATGCTGCTGAGCTTTTGAAAGTTTCTCTCCATGGCATGCAAGCGTTCCAGAAGCAGTCAGCAGCATACTGGTCTTGCATGTTTCAACCTGAACGCATGGGCTCCGAAGTTTGGTCGAAAGTCAGTATTCCTTCACTTCCAAGATGGTAAGGCAGGACAGAGTTAAAAATGGTCCTCTTCATTTCCTCTCTTCCTTCACCTCCCTATCCTCGAACGTGTCATGAACACTCTCTTGCCTCTAGGAGGGACAGTTATCTTGATCCTCACAGATTCATCCCTTTATCATAGGGTGCTGTGCAATTAATTCTACACTGAGACCAACAAGTAAGTTCAGAGTACCAGTTTTGGGGAATGCCCAGCAACCTCTTTATGCTGAACAGCCCCTATCTACATGGGAGAATCATAGAATCATCTGTTTGCTTTGGTAGGGGTGACAAGATACCAGAATGGTCAATCGGCAGAAACAAAGGCCCCATCATCCTATTTTCCTCCCTGAAGCACTGTTTTCTGTCACAGAAGTTTAGAGTCATCTTCCCACTCTAAGAACATAATATATTAGCTTGACAGCAAAGATGAGCTTACAAGAAAAATAGTAATAACAAAGGCTCATTCTCTGAAGCAACAAATTAGTTGTTCCTGTCTGTTTTGAAGACTCATAGGGCAATTAATTTAGTATTTGGAAAACACTGCCATTTTCTCTCATTCTCAGCTATGATAAACTAGTTGGGTGATGAGTGAAAGGTTCGGTTATGCAACTAGAAAACAGATTTTCAGCTCTTATGATGGGCCAGTGAGGTTCTGTGCTGGGCGATGGCTTCATGCTGAAATCACTAGAGGAATTTCAAAAAATGCTGACGCCTGGGTGGAGGGTGCAGCCTAGGTATTGAGATTTTTTTAAAACTCCCAGATAATTCCAGTATGTACCAACTGGTTGACAGTGGATAAGGAAAACAAATTGGGTATGGAAGCTCTTCAGGAAGCTTGCAATTCTGCTAAGTTTGACGAGTTAAATTTTCAACCCTCAAAAAACAATCAAAAAAACTTCTCCCTGAGAGGCTAATGGCATTTGACCATCCTCTTGTCATCTTCCAAGCTTCCTTTCTCTGACTACCAGGTGGTCCCTACCTTTGGAGGGCTACATCTCAGTGTCTTCCTTTCCTTTCTCACTCCTGTAGTGTTCTGGGCAACTCTAACATTTTTTTGTATGTGTGTGTATGTGACAAAGATATGAAAATAACGTATTTGTGCATTCCTTAGAAAAATATTTATTGAATATCTACTCTGTCCTTGGTATGATGCTAGGCATTGGGATATAGAACAAAAGGATTTGGTTCCTACACTTAATAACTCTACAGTCTAGTGGTAAGACAGGTGGGACTTCAAAACTATTGGCATACTTTTTACCCTTTCCGAGGTAATACAAGTGCAGGAGGAAAATTACCAAAATAGCACTTAAGTTTGATTAGGTGAGTTGAAGAATGCTTCACAGGTAGAAACTGAGCTGAGCCATGAAGGATAAATATTACTTTGCCACATAATCAGTCAAGGAGATGGCTTCTTATGGTTAGAATTAACACCATGTACGAAAGTATGGTGGTATGAAAGAGAACAGTAAACCCTGGACCATATACTGGGAGTGTGCGGGAATAGAGGGAGTGTGGAACGCAGGTGAGGTGTACAAACAGAGTCATCATACTAAACAGCACTTTAAAGATAATTCCCATTTGTTGGGTTCTTAGGAAATGCCACACATTGTCTGTACCCTTTATAGGTGCTTTCTCATTTAAACTTCACAACAGACATATGGAAGAAGTGCAATTATTACAATTTACAAATTAAAGAACTGAGGCCTAGAGAGGTTAAGAGTCTTCCTCCAGATCTGCAGGCAGCAGTGCCCACAAGTCTCAATCAGATCTTATCTAGATCTGACTCCAGAGCCCAAGCCATACCTACTCCACTATACTACCTCCCTTTAGGGACAAAATGAGATCACTAAGCAGGTGTCAAATTCGTAACTGTGTGCTGTAATAGCGAGGCCTCCAATGCAAATTCCTGGCCTTTTCTTATCATCCATTTGATGCTACTAAATTAATACTCTTTCCACATAACAATCCTCCATGGGTCTTGCGTGTGGCCTAGATGTCAAGATTTTTTAAAACTCCCACATAATTGTAATATGCACCCAAAGACTGAGAACCAATGAACAGGGGACTCAAAACTGGGCAGGGAAGTTCCTTAGGGAGCTTGTAATTAAATTCAGAGCAGAGTGACCATCTGGTCTTAGTACTCCTCACTCCCCTAGATCTCCTAGAATTCCACTACCTCCCCCAGGTGAAGACACCTAACTTAGTGTCAAGAAGCCTCTCCAACCTGTATGAAAGCAACTGTGTCGTGTCATTTTTGAGCAATAATATGGAATTTTAAGGGAAAATTTTGAGTTTGGACTCTCTGGGGGAAAAAATGATGATTTTAAACTATCTTCCCATATTATCAGGTTGTAGCCCTTGTTACCAGGATTAAGAAATCATTAGCATGATGACAGCATCAGGAAGTGAAATTGTTTATATTTTTGCTATTCAGCATGTATAGCAATTTATATCACCCGGATGTTTGCAGAGCCATGTGCTCAAGCCAAAGATTAACCTTTGCAAGGAGACAAGAAGAAAGAAAAAAAACACATATTTAATTCTAATGTTTTAAATCTTCTTCTCTACTCAGAAGAGGGTAGGTGGAAAATAAAAAATAGTTGACATCAGTCTATTATTTAGAGAATCTGGCTTTGGGTCAAAGAGATGAGGAAGGAAAGGAGAATGAGGAAGACGAGAAGGAGGAGGAGAAAAACTGAATAATTCAGAAGAAGAAGTCAAACAGAAGAAATATTTGGAGGCTACTTCTTCACAGCCATATGGGATAAATGACAAAGAACAGGCCTTGCTATTTAACGAAAATAAGCTGCCAAAGTACAGGACCATGCAGAAAATAACAAAGCATTTAATTATACAGTGACAGTTGCAGCGCTGGGGATTTCCTGGAGATTAATGGAGCAGCTGGGAAGAGTCAGTGGCCCTAGGGACAGCCAAAATGATCACAGTCAATGAATAATACCCAGGAAAAGCTTCTCCTCGTTAACTTCACTATTAAGCGGAAAATGGAGGAGAACTTGGGTGCTTGGTTTGTTTTCCTCTTTTCTTCCTATTAGAAAAAAATTAACACAGGGGATAGTGTGGTTTCCATTAAGATTCCTGCAGAGATAACGTGACTGTCTAGTTCATCTCTCACTATTCAAGTCTCTTAGCCATGGATAAAACTTTTCCACTCTCCCAGCCTAAACTGGAAGCTATGGACGAAGACAATTTTTAAGGAGGGAGGGTGGGGGGAGAAAAGACTTTATAAAAATTAAGCTTTCAGGGAGAGGGCAGAACCAGCTCTCACGTCAACAAGTAGAATTAAGGCACGATGATGAATAACTAAGTAAAAAATACTACTGTTTTTGGAAAGCAAAGCTTACAATGTGCCCCAAATTAAATACAGTACTTAGCATAACCAAACACGAACTACATAAATACAACTTTAAATATGATTTGACTGGAAGCCAGCAAGTTCTTTAAGTCTGGGGTCTTAGCACATTGCTACTATGCTCTTAAGTTTGACAACGTCAGCTACAAATGTGAATTAAGGCCATACGTATTTAGTGCTTTTTCTTGGTGATTTGCCTGTTTTTAATAGCAAAACTAAATGCTCTGAGCCCTTTTTGTTTTTTAAGTTGTACTAGGTGAATTACATTGAAGTGAGACTTATTATACTTTTATAAGACTACACATTGTTCTCCTCTGCATTATCAGGAAATAAACAAATACTAAAGAATGTGAGAACCTAGAGAATTTTTCTCCCATCAGAGTAAATAGGAATAGAGAAGATCAAATCAGGTTACAGAGTTCCGGAGTTAGCATGGGTCCTTAGGCAGCACTCTTGTTTTAAGGATGAAGAGTAGATATTCAGAGAGATCGGTACTTGGTTTCCCAAGATCACGAGGAAAATGAATGGTGAAGTCAAGATCATAACTTCTGCTTCCCTCTCCCACCAGTCCAACCAATGTTCATGCATTTCCACTGGTGTTTTTCATTTTTTGTTTTTTTTTTTTTTCCCCTCACTTGGCCAGCTTTAATGTCTCCTTGGTGAAGAGATATTTATCTTTCATCCTCTAATAGAATAGGCTTTTGACAAAAGATAGGAAAGTACACTCTGCCCAGAGGTCCAAGCTTGGGTAACCACTGCTGCTTGGCGAAGGTCACGGTGTCTCTACAGATATATTCAGGAAGTTACACAAACACACAAAGCTTTATAATCTGTCAGCATTCTTCTTTGATCATCTTGCTTGAAGAAATGCCCAGAAAGGAGAGAGTGTAAAAGTACATCAATAAAAAGGGATGGTCTTTGGGATCAGTTCACTAACCCTACCCTGGGCACGTCACTTATCTTCTCTGAACTTTGCTTTTACCTAGAAATGGAAATATATCTTTCAAATTTGATGTGAAGATGCAAATGAAAAAAAAATATTTAAATGTATAATATTTAGCACATAATGGATGGACATAATGTGTGTTTAGACCAAAAACATATTAAAAGTGTACTTAGTATGTAATGGGCACTCAATAGTATGAGTTTATTTGTTCTTCCTTAAAATGATTTTATAGACAAAATTATAGTCCTTAGAGATAAATAAATATTCAATTTGAGAAAAGGTGGAAATCTATTGTCTCTTCCATGGCTTTCTGTTCCCTATTGCAAGTAGTTAAAAGAAATGTCTCAGACCCCCATGTCCTCTAGGAGTAAGGAGAGAGATCCCCTAATCATTTTATCAGATTCCTTGATCCCTTGATCACCAAAAAATGCATGGTATCCCACACTGTCCTTCCTTCCCACAAGCCCAAAGGAACTTTCTGTGATAATGGAAGTGTTCTATATTTGCAATGTCCTACCTGGATTATTGCAATAGCCTCCTAACTATAGTTTCTCTGTTCCTACCCTTGTTTTCAACCTCTCCCCATAAATACACACCATATTGTGTTCTTAGCATAGAAATTAGAGTAGTATTGTAAAAAGTATCATATCAGGTCACTCCTCTGCTTAAAATATTCCAGTGACTTTTCATCTTATTCCAGTAAAAGTCAAAGTCTTTGCAGTGACCTGTAAGAACGTACATGGTTCCACTCCATAAGAATCCCTGACTCTTTCTCTTCACTCCACTCCACTCCACCTAAACTGGCCTTCCTTCTGCAGACATAGGCCCTTTGCACAATGGTGTTCCCTTTGTCTGGAACACTCTTTGTCCATGAATCTACATGACTCACTCCTTTACTCTCTTCGTATCTCTGCTTCCATGCAATCTTCTCACTGAAATATTCTCTGACTACTCTGTTAAAAACTGCAACCTTCAACACTGTTTCTCTTCCCATCTTTTTCTTCTATTACAGCTATCACCATCTGACACACTATGCATTATATTAATTTTCTTATTATGTCTTTCCGTTTAGAATGAAAATCCATTTTTGAAAACCCTTTTTGTTCATTGCTATATTCTCAGAGCCTTAACCAGTGACTTACATATAATAGGTGACAAATAAACATTTGTTGAATAAATGGTTCTATAGCTAGAGGCTAAGAAAGAAGGGCCTCCTGAGAGAGGAATTTGCATGACCTTGACTAAATGTGAGGATTAAGAAGTAGAGAGCTTGCTGAATCTGTCCTCAAAAATTCATGGAAAAGGCAGAAGGGCACAGCCTCCTGGTTATCACCTACGTCAGCAAGGATACAAATCAGGGAGCTTGACATTAAAAAACCTGCATGACTTCTTAACCTCTGTGCATCTCCAGATATGCTATTTTAATAATCCCCTATCCATTTTCTGGTAATAATTAAACAGTAGGATTAGAGAGAAGTTGAAGGTACACTATATAAAGTCCAGTTTAGGGGTGGGATTAAGGGGCAGGGGTTCAAAGAACCATAAAAATTAAAGCAGGAGATGACAGCTTTAAATAAAGCCTTAAAGCATGTTAAGTCTGTCCCTTCTGCAGTGAGGGACATACGAAAGCACAAGAAGCCAGCTTGGGTCTATGATGGGCTGTCTCAGGTTAAACAGTCAGAATATCTTTGGGGTGCTCCAACACCCATTGGTAATGAGTTATGTATACAACATAGTCTTAGATTTGTCCAAAGACAATAAAGATGTTCTGTAATTTTTAAGTCAACCCAGTTCTGATAATCAGAGCCAAAGAGTTATCAACATTCAGAATATCCAGGTTAAGAAAATGAAAACATAAATGATAGGTTAAAAACAAGAAGAAAGAGTCCTCGATTTAAGATCCTGATAATGGACAGGGCCAAAGATGAGAAATACAACAGAAGAAAGAACAAAGGCATCTGGAGCAAGTGTTTTCATTTTCTGTTGCTGCATAACAAATTGCCACAAGCTTAGTGGTTCAAAACAGTACCATGTATCATCTCATAGTTTCTGTGGCTTGGGTGTCCTTTACTCAGAGTCTTAACAGGCTGCTATCAATGTATCGGTCAGACCTGTGGCCTCATCAGAGGCTTGACTTGGAAACGATCCACTTCCAGACTCTTCAGGTTGTTGACAGACATCAATTGCTCCAAGTTGTGGGATGAAGTTTCCATTTTTCTGCTGACTGTCGTCCGGGCCACTCTCAGCTCCTAGAGGTCACCCACAATTCCTTGCCATGTAGCCCTCCCAAAACATGGCAGCTCACTGCTGCAGAGACAGCAAGGGGGTCACTCTCACTCCAGTCTGATGCTCTTGATGCTTCCTATTGGTTAGAAGCCAGTTATAGGTTCTGCCGGAATTCAAGGACAGGGGACGTGACTCATCAAGGGTCAAGCATTGTTTCTCAAAAGTTCCATGTTTTCTCTTGCTTCCACTCCTGCTATGCTATTTCTTCTACCCAAAACACATCCCTATCCCTCCTCCCCTGCCTCCTCCCCATCAGTCCTGACTTGGTTAACTTGTACTCATCTTCAGCTCTGTGATCACTAATCCCCCAAGCCTAAATGAAGTATTGTGCTCTTGTGCTTTCCCATAGATCCATGTATGTCCTTTATCCTGGAACCTACTGCTTTATCAAGATCTGCCTGACTTGTTAGCTACTAACTCCCTGAGATTAACAGTGATTTGACCTAGTGGCTGCTGAGTAACTGTTGAATGAACAAATTGCCAAATTTTATTGTAAGCACTATCATGCCATTCTCCTGGATGCCTTACATGCATTTATTTTCCATGGTTGAAAGGTGTAAAGAGATAACTAAATAGTACCTATGCAGTACCTGTTTATTTTGAGATAATTTTAGACTTACAAAAGAGTTGTAAAAATAGTATAGAACAGAAAGTTATATATATCATCCACGCAGACTCATGTAATGTTAACTTCTTACATAACGAGAGTGCAATGATCAAAACTAAAATATTAACAGTGGTATAATACTATTATCTAAACTACTGATTTCATTTGGATTTTACCAGTTTTCCCAATAATGTCCTTTTTTTCTCATGTTGCATTTTGTTGTCATGTTTTCTTTGTCTCCTCCAATCTGTGATAGTTCCTCCGTCTTTCCTTGTTTTTCACAACATTGACACTTTTAAAGAATACGGGCCAGTTATTTTGCAGAATGTTCTTCAATTTGGGCTTGTCTGACGTTAACCCATGATCAGACTGAGGTTACACATTATTGGAGAGACTGCCACATGAGTGATGTGCCCTTCTCAAAGCATCACATCATCATGTCAGTATGCCACATTCCTAATGATACCTTTAGTATTGCTTAACTACCAGGTTTCTTTACTGGAAAGTCATTACATTCCTCTTTGTAACTAATAAATGTTTACTTAAGGGGAGATACTTTGAGACTATGCAAATATCCTGTTTCTGCTTAAATTTTCACCCACTAACTCCATCGATGGATGCTTGTGGCAATTATTCCTCTGGTATTCTAATGTTCTATTGCCCTCATACATTCTATAATTATTACTTAGAATTGTTTTTGAAGGAAGACTTATTTCTCTCTCCTTTATTTATTTATTCAGTTATTTATTTCAGTATGGACTCAGGGATATCTGTATTATCTCTTGGGTTGTAACCAGTAATATTTTTGGCTTTACGTTGTTATTTATTTTGCTCAAATTGTCCCAACGCCTGCCATTGGGAGCTCCTTTATTTTAGGTTGGTAGACATGCCTCCATCCTGTCTTTAATTTTTCTGTGTTTCCTTACTTTCTAGCCACAAGATGTTCCATGCTAACCTTTACTTTCCATATCCCAGCGCTGGATCCAACCACTTCTCTGAGGAATCCTGGTTCCTTTTATTGGAGAATTGATACCTGCTTCTGAGAATACTATGATGGTCTTAAATCTACACTCATCCCCAGGCTCCCCACACTGGAGCGCTCTCTCCCTCTCTCCCTCTCTCTCTCTCTCTCTCTCTCTCTCTCTCCCCGGTTTTCCTCAAAGAAAGACAAATGTCAGATGACAGTTGTAGGAACTGATATGGGGCTATGCCACAGCAATGGACACATGACCATATAATATAGCAGAAAGAGTGCTGAACTTAGAGTTGGAAGAATTTTTGATCATCTGGCATTTTGACTCTGCAACTAGAAAAAAGATATAAGTAAGAGAAATTACAAACATAATTGCAAATGAGAGGAATCTGTCTAAGAATACTTTGGCTATTCTTTCCCCTGAAGGCGTTCTCATGTTGCTAAATTTCAGTGGTAGGCAAACAATTCAGGTTATTATTATCCTATAGAAAGGAGTGAATCAGTGAAAAGCAGCTTGCTTCTTTTTAGGCTCTACTTTCCCACCCCGCCCCCCTAAAAGGATTTGAAGCTGAGATTTCACTTTGCCAGCAGGGGAAAAAAAAAAGTAAGCACCTTTACAAGAACCATCAAAACAATGACTCATGAACTCTGTGCAAGGATTTAAGATAATTTCCCTGTTTTGAGAACCTTTAGGGGATTATGCTAAATCATATGCTGAAGGGTGAAAAGGAGATTGTATGCAGCTGGAGAACATCTATGTTTGCATGACACACATTGGCAGGATTCAGGCTGGGCTCTAAACAACAAACACTGACTTCCTTTAACAGCACATTCCAGGCCCTGCTATTAGGAAGCAAGGGCAAAAAAGACATTTAAGTATGATCATAAACAATCATTCAGAAGTCACTAGAAACTGGTCTCTTGAAACACTCTTTTCCTACTCTCTCCATATCGTCTGCCACTTCCCAGTTCTCAAAACATATACATTCTCCCTTCAGAACATGTGCTTTTGAAAATAGGTTTTATTAGACTGAATGTTTTTAATTTAAAAAGAGAGAGAGAGAGAGAAGCCCGATCTCCTTACAAAGCTTTGTGTTCAGTGAAATCTCTGTTATGAATACTACACTCTTTTACTGCAATTCCATTATCTCAGATTCACGCACTGTATATACAGCCTTGGTGTTGTTTAAAAGCCTGGAGCCCATCTCCTCCAAGAATGTGTTAACACGATGTTCAGTTTTCAGTTGCCAAGAAAGGAGTTGGATTTTTCTTTATTGGTTAAAAGCAATTCTGTTGATAACAGCAGGATTTCTTGCTGTGTCCATTTCTCAACCTCTGGTTGCTGGAGGATGCTGGACTGAACGTGTCTGACCACTGAAAACTTGATGAAACTCACAGAGAAAATCTCACTGTGGGTATTAGGCTCTCTAGGTGCAATTTCTACAGCCATCTCAATGTCAATATCTACTATCTCTGCAAGACGAATTTCCAGGCTGCCAGATGGCATATGGTATCTTATGCCAAGAATTCACCCCTTTACATCCATCAGAAATTGAGGGGGTTTTGTTTTGTTTTGTTAACACCTACATACATTATCTTCCAGCACACACTTTGTGGAAAGGTTTTATCTACTACGCAGAAAGCTAGAGAGCTTGTCAAATTAATGCCTACAAAGTGGCTTAAGCCCTTCTGAATATCCTTATAGTCACGGTTAATGAATGAGCAACTGCTGACATGGAAAGATTCTCATTAGCCACCTAGATATGATGGCAGGGTTGAGGAGATTTCCGTGATGCCTCCAGGAGTGTCACTTTGGGTAAGGTCCAATATGGCAGAGGATAAGCCTAAGGTGGCAGAAATAGAATGAGGTGCAAACTGTATAGGACCACCCTTCCTCCCCTTCCACCTCTTACACTGGTGGCACTTACTTCTCAGAACGTCAAGGGTGCCAGATTAGGGAATGAAAAATTGGAGCAACAGAGAGAGGTCGCTGTTAATCTCTGCCTATCTTGCTCACTTATTTTCCTCCTGCTAAGTAGGTGGCCTTCATCCTATTCCATGAATGATTGATTATGTATTCTGGTTCTGTAGCCTCCCATGGAAAATTTCCACTCACCTTCTTAAGGCACAGCAAGCTTGGCTGTGTGGGTTTGTTTTTTTCCTTTTTTTTTTTTTCCTGTTGGTTTAGTTAATTACCCAAACCCATCAGCATCTATTTGTCTCAAATTGAACTGAGGTCAAAAGGTGGGAGGAAATCAGTATCAGCTGCCATATGGCACCAAACTGAGACAAGCAGATACCCAGAAGTTGCATCACTAACAATCAACAGAGTGCTAATGTTTCATCCCCCTCTCCGGAAGGCTCAAGGTTCAATTTTCATCCTCTGCTGCTATGCCCAATTCGTGGTTTAAATCGGATGCATGAACAACTTAAGGTGAACAGGCACTTGGCTGGCTGGTTTTGTTTTGTGTATCTTGAGATACTTTACAAACTGTATGGATCAGCATGTGGAAGGGACATGGGTGTTCAGCATAATGCTCCATGGACCACCAATTTACCCCATCCAAAAAAACACTGCAAAGGGGAGTGGGACCTCTGACTGCCCAAAGAATGTGATCCAATGACTTCCCTCCCGCCCTGAGGCCACTTAAAATATGAGAAATATGAGAAAGGGACTGCTATTCCTCCACAAGTCTACGCAAGTGAGCCCTCTCCAGTCAACAGTTTGTTGAATGGGGCTCATCTTAAGGCAAATGAGAAAGCTGTGCAGGAGTGAGCACACTGCCCACCGCAGCTAAGTCGTGTGGGTGCAGTGCTTTCACTTATTTATGGAAAAAGGAAGAAATAATATTTCATTCTACCCAGGCACAGCTTCTCTGACTGAAGAGATGACCTTGGCTTTGGCTTCTTGAACTAAGATAATTAACATTGTCAGCTTATTACAAGGCTGGCGTAAACATGCCAGAAAATGACACCTCGTCTTAATCATGCTTTTGCCCCGAGGAAGTATTTCTCAAACAGATGCAACCCCAAGCTCGGGCTTCATATTAGCAACTGTGTTCAAGTTTAAAGCCCTAGTATAAAGGCCAGTCAGGTCCTCTGCTCCCCAAACTGTAGACCGTGCACCAAAAATATGCTTAGAGTCAACTCAAGTGAGCACAAGAGTGAAAGAAAAGCTTTCAGTGATGGGTGAGCATTTAGTTAACACTAAAAACAAAACCCACACCCCCTCTCTGGCGTGAGAAATCATTTCTTGAGACCTTTAGACGTGGCGATTCCCCAATTACTGTCAGTAATTCATTCCGAGGTAGGTATGTTATACGTAATTATACTGTAGTGGAGAGGAAAGGCTAACTTTAAGCATTCACAGCACAGATTATATTTTATAAATACTGTACAATCTTTCTTCATTGCTGCCACTGAGACAGAACAGTCCTAGGTGAGCATGAGAAGACAGGCGAGAAAGACCAGGAACAAGAGATGGCATCTCAAAGAACCACAGGTCTATTCAATCACAGACCCAGGGGCTTCGTGCAAGATGATGGCTAACATTGAGCATTTGTCAGGTGTCAAGCACTGTTCTAGAGTATTTCCATGGATTGTTCCACTTGATACTTACAATGACAACCTGAGGCAGTCTTTTATTCTCCAGATATTTATTGAGCACCTACAATATGTCAAACACTAATCTAGGTGGGGACATTGCACAGATCAAAACACACAAAAATGCCTGCACTCTATAACTCACATTCTAGTGCAGCCAAGAAGCAGTAGAGCCAGGATTTGAATCCAAGAAGTCTGGCTACTGGACTATAAAATTATTATAATTAGTGGGTATCATACAATGCAGCCTCTTTTGGAGACCAACGAGAATCTCACGAATCACAAACAGTCAAATGTGAAACAACTGGGAGATGTGTGTGTTCTATGATCGATATTACCGGATTGCTGAGACTGAGCTATTGGCAATTGGAATCATCCAGCAGGGTCTGAAACTGAAAAGAGCTGGCATTTGGAGTCAGCACATCCGAGTTCAGATTCTGGCACTGCCACTTAGTGCATGCTTTGGGCAAGTTGTTAAACCTGAGCCTCAATTTCCTTTTCAATAGAGATTACAATAGGACTTAATTCATTGTGTTGTGGTGAGCTATTAAATGAGATATTATAAACAAAATATTTTGTACAGTGCCTGGTATTGTATTTATACCATAAACTATACTGCATTTATACTATGAATAATTTTTATTATTTACATTCATGGGCTTTCAACCCTAGACAATAAAATATGAGAAGCTAATTTAAGCCATTTTAGGAATATGAACCCTGCACCTTATAAAGTCCTGACTATACAGATGGAGACAGAGCAGAAGTCTCTAGCCCACCTGTCTTCAGTATGTGAGTCACAGGGGTGGGCGTGCAGAGAGAAAGGGCAGACTGGGCCTGCATCACCCAGGAGCACCATTCAGCTCAGCCTGAGGTGGATGCTGTGTCCCCTTTGCCCAAGGACACTGGGCCTTTTGATCGTATATCACAACTTTGCTCCCTGTAGGTCTCTGCCCTCAGAATAGCTATGTTATCCAGGGGCCACAGAAAGAAGAGATGCCTGAGAATCACAAACCAAATTGTGCATGAGGATTTCCCCTGGCCTGGCCACTCTACATCTGGTTCATTAGTTCTTTTAGTTCCTAACCTCTGCTTCTATTATCTTTGCTCTCCATTTTCCTATCTTTTCTCTCAGTGAGGAGGCATTCATTGATAAATCCACATGGTTTCATCAACTTAGTGACTTCCTGTCTTATGTATACAGCTCCAAAAGGCACCCCATTCTTGGCCAAGAAGGGTGAACGACTCAACTGAGGCCATGCCTTACTCAAGTGACCACTCAATGTGATCCCCTAAATTTGGAAATTAACCAGTTGTGACTCTTCAGAATGTTGGTCACCCTATTCATTTGGTATCCCCGGAGTCTGATTTGGACTCAATTCTTGAGTTTTCAAAGGCTGTTTTGAACCTCAGAGTAAGGGGCAAATGTGTGCACAGACTCAGAGACCTTACCCTGTGGAGAATATATTAATTCTCAATAGTGTTTTACTGTCGTAACTGACACATAGACACAGACATAGACATGCACACACTCTTACACATCTATTCATCAAATAACAGTGAAGATTTAAAAATTATATAATTTAATATAGTAGGCAGTCTAGTATCCTTAGGGCCTGTGAAGCTTAATTTTATTTCTACCTGTATCGATTCATCTTTGTAGAAAAAGCATTCCAAGATTAAAATGAATTTCACATTTTTTGGAAATTCCTTTCTTTTAGTATGTTTGCATTTGTGCCCCTATGAAATGAAACTCACTGTGATAAAATTATTTATGGTAATTTGGGGGCCATACAAACCAGTACATGTTAGAAATAATAGTGGGAATGATATTGTAACTCCAAACAAGATACAAAGAACTTAACATAAACTTAGCTGAGCAGATAGATAGTGGTATTTGGTAGATTATAATGAATATTCTATAGATGACCATGTAAGATAGAAATGTTTACTTACCAAAAACTATGGCAATGCTACATTGCATAAAGATAACTTTAAAAATCATGTTTTGTAATACTCTAAATAAGACACATTACAAGAGCTCATGTTTTCTTAGTGATGGTTGGTTTGAGGAATTTCTTAATTTCTACCAAACAAAACTTCCTTTCTATTGAACCCAAAAATATGAGAAAACTATATAGTATATCCATTTTTCTTCCAAAGATGCTTGTGCCAATTATTCACCCAAAAAGCATCATCAGGGTATAATTCTGAATAATTAGAACCAAAAAACAATCAGCAACAATAAATGACAGCAGTCTCTTGCATTTACAAGAAGTATCATAGTTTTTAACAGTATTTATTGACCTAGAAGTCTTCAGCAATAATTAATCATGAATTATTCATAGCAGATAAAAGATCTCTAGTTATCTGATGGGATCCAATCCTACCCAATCTGCCCTCATAAGATGTTTGAAGCCTTCTGGCATTTTGCCATGTGTAGGAGCTTGGTTCTTCCAGCTATTTGGTTCACAAGAACATCTTGTATTTCAGTGAAGGAAAAAAACACCCTCCTATTGTGAGGAATAATGAAGAAAATCTCTGCAACCCAATATTTTTAACACATATCATTTAAAAATTTTGACTTAACTATATATTTCCTTTAATGTTGACATATGAGGACTTTCACTCTTTTGCAAAGCTTCTGAGTTTTGCTTTTGAGGCTCTTCCAGGTCAAATAATTAATGCATCCTCCCTTCCCACTGAGGATACTTAACACGCTTCACATTTTTCACATATTAAACGTTATGCTCTTCTATCTTCCTTTACCATTTCCAGCCTCCTCCCTTAACACCTCCTTCACATACTGCTGGGCCTTGAAAGCCAAATAAGAGGTTTTAGCATGAAATCATAAGCAAAATTTGGAAGGGAAATATTATTTTTAAAACTGAGTTGAATAACAATATATTTTAAGGTCTTTTGGTATTTTAATCATGGTTTCCTTTGTCTGGTTCCTCATTTTTCTCTAACAATGGTTCAAGTGAAGTAAAATACTTTTCATAGACACTGATTAATCTAAATGAGTGTTCCTAAGTAAGAAGGAAGGGAGGACAAGGGAGGGAGAAGGGAAGAAAACATTTTTGAGCACCTACAGTTGTGCTTGCATTTTGTTAGAAGTTTTTAGAGTATTGTAGATAAAAGCAGATACTGGAGCCAAAATGCCTGAGTTTGAATCCTGTTAATAGTTCTACTGGAATCCCATCACTGCCTGAATAACCTCAGGCAAGGTACTTACTCTGCACCCTCAATCTCTTCTTCTGTAAGGGGATAAGAATAGGGTGAACGCATGGAGTAGTTGTGATGATTATATGAGTTTACGTGTCTGAAGTCCTATAGCAGTGGTTGGTTCATAGTAAATGATATCCACACAGTAGCTAATCATTAGGGTTATTTCATTTGGTTTGAGTCCATAACAGCCCTGATATAAGACTGCTATTAATATTTTCATCAGTGTTTTAGGGCAGAGGAGATGAGGGCCCATCAAAGCTAAGTAAGCTAACCACTCACACAGTTCATAAATGGCCTGACTCCAAACTTGTGCTCCTGCCACTGGCAGAAAATGAGGACTGATGAGTTAGCTCTGCAAAGCTTTAAAAGGATATTTCCATCTGGGCACTGTGGCTCACGCCCATAATCCTAGCACTCTGGGAGGCCGAGGCAGGAGGATCAATTGAGGTAAGGAGTTTAAGACCAGCCTGAGCAAGAGTGAGACCCTGTCTCTACAAAAAAATAGAAAAATTAGCCAGGTGTGGTGGCACACAGCTGTAGACCCAGCTACTCAGGAGGCTGAAGCAGGAGGATGGCCCAGGAGCCCAGGAGTCTGAGGTTGCAGTGAGCTATGAGCTATGATGACACCACGGCACTCTAGCCTGGGCAACACAGTGAGACTCTGTCTCAAAAAAAAAAAAAAAAAAAACAAAGCCTTTCCTATAACTGAATCAGCAAGATCCCAAAAGCCCTTTTTCCTCCCTAACCATCATTTAGTTCCTATTTCTTTCTTTCATCACTTTGTTGTCCTTTTAAACTTTCTTTGGAGTATAAATAATATACAAAAAACTGTATATATTTAATGTTTACAATTTGATGATTTTGGGCATGTATATACCCATGATACCATAACCACAGTTAAGGTAATAAAAATATTCACCAACTACAAAAGTCCTCTTATATCCCTTTGCCTTCTGTGTGTATATATGTGTGTGTGTGTAAGAACATTTAACATGAGATTTACCCTCTTAACAAATTTTTAAGGAAGCAACACCATGCTGTGAACTAAAGGCACCATGTCCTAAAGCAGATATCCAGAACTTACTCATCTTGTATAACTGTAATTTTACAGCCATTGAACAACAACTCCCTGTTTCCATCACCACCATCCCTGGCAACCATTATTCTATTTTCTGATTTTATAAGTTTGACTATTTTATTTGCCTTATATAGGAGGAATCATGGATTATTTGTCCTTCTGAGATTTACATTTCACTTAGCATAATGTCTTCCGGGTCCATTCATGTTGTTTACAAATGGTAGGGGTTCCAGGATTTTTAAGAATGATCAATATTCTACTGTATATATCAACACCAAATGTTCTTTATCCATTTGTCTGTCAGTGGGGACATTTGAGTTGTTTCCATAGTTTGCTTACTACGAATAATGATATAATGAACATGACAGTATATATGTATACATATCTTTGATATCCTGATTTAATTTCTTTTGACTATATATACCCAGTAGTGAGATTGCTGGATCATATGGCAGTTCTATTCTTAATTTTTTGAGGAATCTACATGTTTGTCATAGTGGTTACACAATTTTACATTCCCACCAACAGTATCCAAGAGTTCCAATTTTACCACATCCTCACCAATACTTGTTACTGTTTTTTTTTAATATTTTATTTGTTTTTATTTGACTAACATTTGCTCATCCATTCTGCTTCACGAGAGCAGGGACCCCTCTCCTTGTCTATTAGATTTGTTTATTTATTTATTTTTGTCCTCCATTTCACCTAATGTTAATGCATTTAAATGTTTTTTTTATTTCAGCATATTATGGGAGTACAAAAGTTTAGGTTACATATATTGCCCTTGCCTCCCACCCCGAATCAGAGCTTCAAGGGTGTCCATTCCCTAGACGGTGCACATCGCACTCATTATGTATGTATACACCCATCCTCTCCCCCCCCAACATCTGCCCGACACCCAATCAATGTTATTCCTAAATGTGCTCTTAGGTGATGATCAGTGAAACCAATTTGATGGTGAGTACATGTGGTGCTTATTTTTCCACTCTTGGGATACTTCACTTAGTAGAATGGGTTCCAGCTCTATCCAGGAAAATACAAGAGGTTCTATAGCTGGTTAAAGTGCCTGTCTAGTAAACAACTTGTTACCTTTTGTTCTGTTTTTTTACAATAGTCATCCCAACAGGTGTGAGGTGATATCTCATTGTAGTTTTGATTTGCATTTCTCTGGTAATTAATGATGTTGAGAGCCTTTTTATACACCTGTTGGCCATTTGTATGTCTTCTTGGGAGAAATGTCTATTCAAGCCCTATGCTCATTTTTAAATTTTTAATCAGGTTGTTTTTGGATTTTTTTTCTATTGAGTTATAGATGTTCCTTATATGTTTTTTAAATTAACCTCTTATACATATGGTTTGCAAATATTTTCTTCTACTCTTTGGGTTGCCTTTTCACTGTTTATTGTTTCTTTTGCTGTGAAGAAGCTTTTCAGTTTGTCATAGTCCCATTTGTCTATTTTTGCTTTTGTTGCCTGTGCTTTTAGTAGCATATCTACGAAATCATTAAACAAGCAACAAACTACGTACAGAAGGAATGTATCTCAAAATATAATAATAAAGACCCTATATGGCAAATCCAAAGCTAACGTCATACTCAACAGTGAAAAACTGAAAACTCTTCCTATAAGATCAGGAATAAGACAAGGATGCCCACATTTACGACGTCTATTCAACATAGTATTACAAGTCCTGGTCAGACAAATTAGTCAAGAAAAACAAAATAAAAGGCAGCCAAATCAGAAAGGAGGATGTAAAATTTTCTTGGTTTGCAGATGACAGTGATCCTATATATAACAATCCCTAAAGACTCCACCAAAATGACTCTTAGAATTAATAAATGAATTCAGTAAAATTGAAGGATAAAACTTACAACATCAACATACAAAAAACATTTGCATTTCTATACACTAACAACAAACCATCCAAAAAAATTAAGAAAACAATCTTGTTTACAATAGCATCAAAAGGAATAAAAGACTTAGGAAAAAACTTAATCAAGGAGATGAAAGACTTGTGCATTGAGAATTATAATACATTGATGAAAGAAATTAAAGAAGGCAAAAATAAATGGAAAGATATTCCATGTTCATGGAAGAAAGACTTACAGTGTTAAAATGTTTACGTTACACAAAGCAGTCTACAGATTCAATGATATTCCCACCAAAATCCCAATAGCATTTCCTACAGAAATAGAAAAAAACTTCTAAAATTTAATGGAACAAGAAAACACCCAGAATAACCAAAGCAATTCTGAACAAGAAGAACAAAGATAGGGGCATCACACATTTTTTTATTTCAAACTATATTACAATGCTATATTAATCAAAACAGTATGGTATTGGCATAAAAACTGACACACAGACAAATGGGACAGAATAGAGACCCCAGAAATAAACCCACACATATGTGGTCAACTGATTTTCAGCAAGGGAATCAAGAACACACGAGGAAAGGATAGTCTCTTCAACAAATGGAGTTGGAAAAGCTGGATATCCATCTGCAAAAGAATGAAACTGGACCCCTTTTGTGTATCTTATACCATACACAAACATCAACTCAAAATGGATTAAAGACTTAAATGTAAAATCTGAAATTGTAAAACCCCAGAAGAAAACACAGGAACAAAGCTTCATGACATTTCAACATCATAATTTTGAAATATTATAAATAAGGAAAAAAGCTATTTCACTCCTCACCATAAAAATTTCCCTGAACTTAACAGCATTTTAGACTCACTGCCTCCCTAAAGGCCTCCCCAAGTATATCCCATCAATTCCTATAACATTTATGGCCTGAACTAAATGGCTATAACTTTGTCTTATATATAATCCAAACAGCTAACTTATATATAACACAAGAGGTAAATTTCTGATAATAAATAGCTTATCAGATTTCACCTTTGGATAATTCTAAATGAGCTCTATCCTTTCTTTTTTTTTTTTTTTTTTACTTGGGAAAAGTTTCCTGTATATCTTTTTATTATTATTCTATTTCAGCATATTATAGGAGTACAAATGTTTAAATTACATAAAGATTTGTAACCTACTATGTTACATATATTGCCTTTGCCCTGCCCAAGTCAGAGCTTCAAGCATGTCCATCCCCCAGACGGTGCACACCGCACCCATTAGGTGTGAATATACCCATCCCCTCTCCCCTCTCCCCTCTCCCACCTGCCTGACATCTGATGAATGTTACTGCTATATGTGCAAATAAGTGTTGATCAGTTAATACCAATTTGATGGTGAGTATATGTAGTGCTTGTTTTTCCATTCTTGTGATACTTTACTTAGTAGAATGGACTCTAGCTCTATCCAGGTAATGTAAGAGATGTTAGATCACCACTGTTTCTGTGGCTGAGTAGTATTCCATGGTATACATATACCACATTTTATTAATCCACTCATGTATTGATGGGCACTTGGGTTGTTTCCACATCTTTGCAATTGTAAATTGTGCTGCTATAAACATTCTAGTGCAGATGTCTTTTTATAAAATATCATTTGTTCCTTTGGGTAGATGCCTAGTAATGGGATTGCTGGATCAAATGGTAGTTGTACTTGTAGCTCTTTGAGGTATCTCCATATTGCTTTCCACAGAAAGCAATATGTGTACTAGTTTTCAGTCCCACCAGCAGTGTATGAGTGTTCCTATCTCTCCACATCCACGCCAACATTTATTGTTTTGGGACTTTTTGATAAAAGCTATTCTCACTGAAGTTAAGTGATATCTCCAGCCTAGAATCTATCCTTTCTTGAAGTCTCTACTTCTCTATTTTTCCAGTTGTCTCTTCAGATTTGCCCTGAGCCTGAATTGAGTTGAAAAGCAATCATTCTCAGATCTATAGCTTACTTGTATGCACGTCATACATTTAACATTGTATCTATATCAATTTCCATAGTTTTGATAATGTACTGTGCTTATGTAAGATGTCATCTTTGGGAGAAACCAGGTGAAGGGTACACATGAACTCCCTGTACTATTTTTGCAGCTCTGCACAATTATCTAAAAATATTTCAAGATAAAAAGTTGTAAAAATCATTCATTCTGCTCAACACAGACTATAATTAGCTGATTTCTTTTTTTAAATTTTATTTCAGAATATTACGGGGATGCAAATGTTTTGGTTACATAAATTGCTTTTGTACCATTTGAATCAAAGTTATTAGTGTGCCCATCACCCAGATAGTGTGGCATTGTACCCCAAGAAAACACTATGGTCCCTGAGGACAAGAAAAATTATATATAGTTCTTTGGACTTCTCCCACAAATATTAGCATTTTATTGGGCTTTTAGTGAAGGGATTGCAGAGAAGGTGGAACAGTTGAGAACACAGTAGAATTTTCATAAATATTTGTAAACTGATGAATGGGAAACATAAGAAATTATGAGTTAAATTTTGGGACCCAAAGATTTAAATGTACCGTGCTCTTGATTTCACGTCTTTTGGAACACAGTTACAAAACAGATTCAAGATACAAAATATTTGAGTGGAAAAAAAGTCCAGGGCATTGGAACAGCCAACCATTATTCATACTACCATGTGTGGTTGAGTCTTCCTTTAAAACATCTAACTCAACATGTGTTGCCAAATGACTAGGAAGCTGGCTCAGTTGTTAGATTCAGTTGTAATTTATGGGGTTTTTAGTGCAAAAAGGAGTCAATTACTTTCCAGACAAATAAATATGATTTTTTCAATTTTTATTCTTACATTTTTATTTTTGGCTTCACCTCTTAAATTATTGTCCAATGGCATAAAACAAGAGAGAACTTTTTAAAAGATTTAAAAAACAGGAAATGCATCATTGAGAAAAAGATGTTATTTTTTGTGCCTAGAACAGTGGAAACTTATGAACTTTTCTCAAAACTACAGTTCTTGCTACACTACCATTGCCTAAGTTTTATAAACACCACTGTCCAAGAGCAATTTAAAATCATTTTTTCCAAATTTTGGGGAAGGAAAAACTATTTGACTTTAATTTGGTTCTACATCAGACTTAACTATATGGAGTATGATGTCAATAAGCTCATCATTGAAGGTTCAATGCATAGATGGTCTACTTAGCTTGCCTCAGTTGAAAATTTGGTATCACAGTCTTAGACTGTATGTTTAATCTCCAGACACTAACCACTGCATTTAGCCCGACCCACTCCCACTATGCCAAACAACTCAGTCTCATCTTAAAATCAAAGCTCCTCACAGTTTTTGAGGCTTACACTTTTTTTTAAACAACACTTACCCTACTATGATGTAACTGAAAAGTTCCTTTACATGCCCCAGAAAAGCTTCGCATGCGCTCTGCCCCACAGAGCACTTTTTGACTCACTAGTCTACCCCTGCTAGAATTTTAACTTCTAGGGCAGAGGGCATGTCTGTGTTATTCACACTGTACCATCAGTACCCTCAACAGGGCCTGGCACTCAGAGTATATAGCTTACAGCTCACAAAAAGCTGTATGTTTTTCTAAAAGGTGAAAGCATCTATCCCAAATGGAGACTGAATACTTAGCAAACTTAACACAATGATTCCTAAAATGTGGTCCCTTAGACCAGCAGCATCGGCATCACCTGAGAATTTGTTAGAAATATAAATTCAATGGCCCCACTACAGCCCTAGTGAATCAGAACCTCTTGGGGCAGCGTCCTGAAACATATATTTCAGCAAGCCTTGTAGGAGATTCTGAGGCATGGTAAAGTTTGATGCAGACCATTATAACCTGATGAAGAAAACCCTCACTCAAACTCAGCTCTGATTTGCAGCAGTAGTTCCAAATCACATAAATTGAGCCATTTTAGTACAAAAGTATATGTACATATCTTGGAATAAATCCCCGGGAAACGAGTTTCTGTAAAGAACAGATATTGGGGCCAATATGATTGATCACTGTGATACACTTTATGTAGCAATGTACCTTGTGTCCTAAGACAGCATGGGAGACAGAAACAAGAGATACAAAATACAATATTAAGCAAGGGATTATAACTGTGAGGCTTCCTCCCAGCTCACCTTTCTTGTAACACATCTCCTAAATAGAAGTTATTTAATGAACATGAAAGTAATATAATATGGTGTTAATGTCCCTAAACCAACAGCCAAAGAAAGACCTGTTTTTCTTGACCAGCTGTAAGTTATCCAAAAAAATGACATTATTTCACTGGAATTTCTCATCATTTCAATGAGCTAAATAATACCAAAGTAGAAAATTCTATGATTCAATGAGAACATCAAGAGCCTATAATGTTCCAAAACAAACATATTTCCAGATGACAGCAAGTGAGGAGGGATGATATATATGCTGGATCCAAAAAGCTCCTGACAAGCCAGAAGAGTTGATTAAATCTAACAAAACAATATTTAAGAGGATGAAAATAAGCTTCTATACCTGTGTTAAACACACACACACACACACACACACACACACACACACACACACACACACTGCTCCACTATAGATGTGAGAAGATTTGACTCAGGAAAAGCACACATTAAAAAAACAAACTGAAACAAAACAAAAGCCTTCATTTGCGACAAATTCCCCACGAGCCAATATCGTGTCTCCATCACCCTGAAAGCAACAGCGACCTTAGGATGTCTCAGCAGAAGCAAAGTATCTCGGAGCAAAACCGCAGTTGTTCTCTGATCTGTTCTGGGCAAAGCACCTCTGAAATGTCTGCATTCAATTCCAGGCTCCACAATTTATGGAGTGTATGGGGAGAGGGGACCAGTGAGGGCCATGCTGTGACTAAAAACCAGAACATCTGTGGGACAAATAAAGCAAACTATTGGTGGCTGGACTGTGAAAGAAAGGACTCAGGCATGAGTCGAGGCATGCTGGCTATCTTCAAATTTGTGAAGGGATGTCAAAAGGAAGAGGGACTTACCATGTTCCATGTAACTCTAAGGGGATAAAGTTAAAGTCCATGACTAGAAGATACAGACAAAAAAGCCTTTGGTTTCAAAGAAGGAAAAGTAACAAACAGAGTTGTGATAGTTTTATGTGTCAATTTGGCTGAGCTACAGTATCCATTTACTCAACCAAACACTGACACTGATGTAGGTGTTAACAGGAAGGTATTTTGCAGATGTAGTTAACACAAGTAGAGCTTAAGTAAAGGAGACTGCCCCTGATATTGTGGGTGGGCCTCATCCAGTTATTGGAAGCCTGTAAGTGCAAAAACTGAGGTTGCCAGAGTGGGAGAAAATCTGTCTTAAGATTGCAACATTAACTCCTGCTTGAGTTTCCATCCTGCCCTATGGATCTCAGTTTTGCCAGTTGGCACAATCATGGGAGATAATTTCTTTAAATGAATGAATGAGTGTGTGTGTGTGTGTGTGTGTGTGTGTGTGTGTGTCCTATCGGTTGTGTCTCTCTGAAGAACCCTGACTTAAGGATGGAATGATCTACTTCCAGTCATGTTGCATTTCCATCACTGGAGACATCCGAGTGCAGGGAAGATAACTACTTTGGTCATAATAAGGAGACCATTTAAAATCTATGCCTCTTAACACAATTAAAGCATGTGCGTCAAACCAGATGACACAGTCTAACTCAATTTAGTCGTGTGTTCATCAGGACCTAGAATGTGTCAGATGCTGTGTGAAGCTCTGGGGATGTAATGATGTGCTGAAACAGCTACTGCTCTTTTTGCAACATACACGGATCCCGTACTATGTGCAGTGCATAAGACTAGACACTCTACAACACAAAGTTGGTGCTCAGCAGAATCTTGCTCAATGAATAATTGAATGAATGAGTAAAAACATTTTAAGATTGTAGGGAAATATATATGTATACACACATACATATACATATATGTTATTTGAGAAATCTTTCTATCAAAAATATTAAGTTGTTTTAAAGCTTTAGTTTCTAGTAAGATTAAGATTTGATGGCTGGGTGCAGTCACTCACCCCTGTAATTCTAGCAGTCTGGGAGGCTGAGGCGGGAAGATTGCTTGAGCTCAGGAGTTTGAGACCAGCCCGAGCAAGAGCGAGACCCCTATCTCTACTAAACATGGAAAAAAAAATTAGCCAGGCATCGTGGCATGCACCTGTAGTCCTAACTATTCGGCAGGCTGGGGCAGGAGGACAGCTTGAACCCAGGAGTTTAAGGTTGCAATGAACTATGATGACGCCACTGAACTCTAGCCCGGGTGATAGAGCAACACTCTGTCTCAAAAAAAAAAAAAAAAAAGGATTTGATTGCCAAAGAGTTCTATAACATGTTGTTTCCTTCTCCAATAAGGCATAAGTCTAAGTTGTTTTCCTAAACTCTTCTTCCTTTTGACTAACCCCTCACATACTGATCCTAAAAAAAAAAAAAAAAAAAATTGACTCAATGTCTATTCATTTGACTTATTTGGAACTGCAAATTCCTAAAGCATAGAAACTACAACCTCTGGACACTCTGTAACCTTCCTCCCTGTTCTGTTCTGCATGGAGGAACACTAACAGCCAGCTGCTAGGTGGGGTGTGCTCATCTGGCCTCCAGTCGCCCACAGATACAGAACTCACCATACTGCTTTTCTAAATAAAATTGCTAAAGAACACAAGGGGAACAACGGTCTGGATTTCAATAATAAGAGAATCTTAGAATTAAGCCCACATTTGTAATTTTTCAAAGTACCCCCAAAGCCATAATTCCATTTTATCCTGCCAATTATCACCATAAAAGGAAAAAAAAAAGAGTAAATGAACATATTAACATCATTGGACCCATGAATAAAAAGAATCGTGGATGGGTTTAAACTCCAATCCTTACAATCAGTTGTGTGCTTTTTAAAAAAAATTAGATCATATTTACAGGATCTAGTGCAACATAGGCTATTTGGATAACAACAAGAAACTTATTCTTAAAGCAAAAGATGATTCATCAGTTTCTTTACACTTGATCCAACACTGTATGAAATGGAATGTTACATTACAAGGGAACTTTCCTATATATACCAGTTGCTGAGAACCTTGACTATATTGATTAACAACACACCTGGTACTCCTAGAGGGCTTTGCCATCCATTAGTTATTCATTGATTGCTGGAAATTTCATATAAAAACAAAACTTATCAGGTTTCATAAGGTTCATATTATAAAATTCTAATGATCATCTTATTTCCTAACGTAAGATGTTTGAGAGGATGTGGAACAGAACTGGTTTATACAAAATGAAAACCTTCAGTAGCAAAGTTGCAAGAGCCTTGCACAGAGTCATAAACTGGAATTCCAGACTTGGCTGTAGCTCCAACAAGCTGGGTGATCTAGCTAAGGATCTCTCTCTCTCATACATATTGCTCATATAGGCATACATGAGCTTTACATATTTGTTTATTCATGCTGAAATTACTTATTTTAGACTGCCTTGCCTTTACAATATAACAACTCTTATTTTTCATGGGTTGGAAGAAATTATGGCTGTTTTTCTGAAACCACATCAATTTTCAAAGGCAGCTGTAGCAACAGAGATGCGTTTGCACTGGAAATTTGGCTTCAAGGCCAGTACCACCTTGAAAATTTGGCTGATTGCCCCAAACCCATAAGTTGGAGAAATACCAGGAATAAAAAGGGGAATTACAAGGATTATTTAAAATTTTCTTCACTTCCCTTAAAATTTGTCTTTTTCAATTGCCAAGAAAATAACTCAAGATCAAAATGAAAGTGATAGATGGCTGATATTTAACTGCAGAGACAACATTTCAATGAATAAATTAGCTATCAGTTTAAAAGAAAGAACAATTAAATTTTTAATAATATATTCCAACAAAAAAGCAGGAACAGAGACACATCCTTTCAGCTTTGAAAAACAGTTCATGATTTTGTTTCCCAGTATTGTGTCATGACTAATTATATTTTTCTTAAGAAAAAAGTCTTAACTAAGAATTGGCCATTGCCAACCTACAACCTATTTACCCACCAATAAACAATTGATTTTAATTTTTTTCTTTTTTTTTTTTTTTTGTTTTCTTTTCCTAATCCCTCTTAAGCACCATTTCTCATCTTTCTTTTCTTCCTGAGCATGCAAGATAGGTCAGCAATGACCTATAAATTGGACAGAGGTCTGAGTTTTATACATATCCATAGATTTACACCTATGGTTTTAGGTGTAAATCTTTTATTGCTCTTGCAGTGGAAAAAACTAACAATAACTGACTCATCTCAGCTGTTTGCCTCTTTTTGTTTTTCTGTCTTTGCAAGTAAAGGAAGATTTAAATGCTAGAAAGCCACAGGTAACCATATCACTGCATTTTATGACAACAGAAAGGCTATTTTTTCTAGCCCCACCCAAACTTGTCTCAACACCACCTCCTTCCCTTTGGTCCAATCCTTTAAAAACCAATTATTACTGTAACCAACAACTTCACAAAAAATCAAAGGGCCTCATTTCTGGTAAGCCTTCAATTTCAAAAATCAACTCTTTGATTTTTGAATTGAGTTCAGTTTCAAAAATCAACTCTTCACACACACACACACACACACACACACACACACGTATCCAGGAGCCATGCAAGGTCTGTACCCACTTGGGCAGAGGGAAACATAATCTGCTACTCTCTGTACCTTGACTAATAGTTTTAGAAAATTTACCACTAAGATATATAATCTTATGTCTGTACTCCTATGATCACTGCAGCATTATTCACAATAGCCAAGATATGAAAACAATCTAAGTGTCCACCAACGGATGAAAGATTTAAAAAAATGTGGTAAATACACACAATGGAATACTATTCATCCTTAAAAAAAGCAAGAAATTCTGTCCTTTGTAACAACATGGGTAAACATAGAGGACGTTATGCTAAGTGAAATAAGCCAGTCACAGCGAGACAAATACCGTGTGATCTCACTTATATGTGGAATCTAAAAACGTCAAACTCATAGAAGTAGACAGTAGAATGTGGTTACCGGAGGCGGGGGTGGGGGTAGATGGGGAAAGAGGAGGAGGCGGCCAAAGGACAAAGTTAGACAGGAGGAATATATTCTTCTGATCTACTGTGTAGCACAATGACTATAGTTAATAATAACGTATTGTGTATTTCAAAATAGCTCAGAAGGGATTTCAAATGTTCTCACCACAAAGAAATGATAAATATTTGAGGTGATGGATATGTTAATTAGCCTGATTTGATCATTCCACAATATATACATGTATTGAAACATCATGTTGTATCCCAGAAATACATACAATTATTATTTTTCAATTAAACATAAAATAAAACTTAATATTTGATTGATGGTGAAAAAATATACATATAATCTCGGGACAATAATGCCAAAAAAAATTACCCCAAAATTTTAAGAGCTGGTTGGGACCTTAAGGAAGTCAAAACTGAGATACAGGATTATCATCAGTGGCTTGTGCACCTGCAGCTGTTTCTCACACCTGTGGTCCTCAAACTGGACCAGAAGCCTCAGTGTTATTAGAGCCACAGATAAACTTATTGTATCTTTTTGAAGAGTCCTTTTTAGTCACTGAGTTTGGGGGAAAATTGTTTTTGTATTCATGCAAACATAGACATTAGGGATTAATAGTAAATTTTATACACATTTTATAAAATTAATAACACATACAAAATAATTACATGATTATGAGATACTTATGTAACACAAATCCTCCAGATCTTTCTCTTCCTCTATTAGAAGTACTTTGAAAACAAAGTTGAAGAAGCATCCTACTCCACCATTAAGTCTGAAGGAAGGGAAAGAACTGGCCTATATGATCTCTACTTAAGTAGAGAGAAAGTTCTAAAACACAAAAGATTAGTTCTATAGCATAGGGAAATTGACCTACCTACAATGCTGCGGATCTTTCTGCTTTTTATTTAATATATGTGAGATCTCATAAATATATCCCAGACATAAAGCACACATATACTTTAAAGAAGTTTTTGGTGCTTATTGAAAAAGTCATATATAAAATCAGAATTGTCTCTGTCCCACTTGAAAATGAAATGAAAAAAGCCTTTAAAAGCTTTCTATAATTGAGAGAGAGAGAGAAGAGAAAAGCAGGAAAGAAAAAGAAAAAGAGCAAGGAAGAGGAGGAAAAAATAAATCACCTCTTTGAGCCACAGAAAAAAATATCACAAGCTTGTTTGTATTTGGCCCCCAGTTTATAGCCCAGCAATCTTAGTCTATGAACTTAAGCCTTCATGGATGAGTGCATCAATTGGCCTTTGAATGAGTGGGCGGCATTACTCAATTAACTTTGAGACTAGCCCTTTCAAGAAATATAGTTAGTTGTGGCACACAGTATTTCAGTTCCAAAATGAGAATATCAACTGTGAAACTAAATTCACAATTTCAGTTGTCTTTCTATCAGCCCCTCCCACACTTACTACAAATTTGAATAATATGAATACAGGAAGCATTTGAAAAAAATATGTGTATTCTAGGTTTATTGGCAGCTCTTATCATTTTAATTACTTGGAGCCTATCAAAACATAGGCCGATGCACACAAGTGAGAAAATCTATGCCCTGAATGCCATGTTATCAGCACTTTACCCTCAGCCAGTGAAGGTCAATGTTTGCCCTGCTGGGGCAGGAGAAGATGGAAAGGGCTGGGAAACTGTGGCCCTATATTTTGCAGCACCCACCCCCTGCACTCAGCATGCTGTCCCCAAACCAGGAAGCTCACTGGAAGACAGAATTGCAAGGTAAAATTAGACAGAAGGAAGAGGAATCACAAGAGACCATGTAAATACTGCCACATGTATATATATATATGTATATATATATGTATATATATCTATTATACATACACACACACACCTCTCACATGTTTTATCAGTGCTTTTTAGTAATTAGCACATTATTAAATTTTGCCTCTGCTGACACCTCTACAGTCAAACTGTCAACCAAAAAGTTCTGGTAAATGTTAAATTCTGTTTTAAACTCAGAAGGCCTATCTATTACCTGGGCTTAGGAAGCCATCTACCACACACCAGAAGCACTTTCAAATTTAAGGGTGTTAATTTATTGATGACACTAACATATTTCTGACCATTTTTTCAAGATTGAATAAAAGCTACAAGAACTATTGTTATGATCACCAGTGGTCAAGCTGTCATCGACATTAACCAGACTTTGGGTTCAAGAAAGAGAGAGAAATAGAGAAAGTGTGTGTGTGTGTGTGTGTGTGTGTGTGTGTGTGTGTGTGTGTGTGTGTTGAGGGTATGCTGAGTAGGAATACAAAGTTTTAACTCTATAAGCTGTCTGACTTTTAGTGAAAACCTAAGTACTCACTTGAATGTAAGATATTTTTGACTGTGTGTTTTCAACAAACTGTTTTCAACTTACAAATTAAAATAAGCATACTTTGAAAAATTATAATATAAGCTAATCCTTGAGCATTTGCTATGTGCCAGGTGCTGCTCCAAAACAGTTGCATGTAATAACTTATTCAATCCTAGCAGCAACGGAGATAGGCACTATCATATGCTTTTCATGGTTGAAGAAATTGAAAAGTTCAGTAACTTGCCAAAGCTGCCAAGCTCACTCAGCTACATAACAGGCAGAATTGGGAGTCGCGCATTCCAGTATGACACCAGAGCTCACACTCTCGACTCCAAGCTATGCTACTCTCTATTAGCAAATAGGCAATATGGTCTTATTTACTCCCAATTCCAATTTGGTATTGAGTGTGAGAAAAAGTAGAGGGGACAGTAAGACTTGAAGCCCCTAAAAATTTACACAGACCCAATTCACATCTGAGACGCTCAGTTTCTACCGTTCCAAGATCTCAAGCTGGCTCCCTGAGGGGTGCTTCCCCTGCAGGGTGTGTGGAGAGAAATTAGATTGTGCGTGCCCATGGGAAGATCATGGCCAGTCCTGGGAGACATGTCAGTGAGTGAGGAGCTGCAGATACATCCCAGCAGACATCATTTCTTGCAGACTTAAGCAAAAGTTACTTGCAACACTGAGACAGTCTCTACAATAGAAAGGTGAATGTGCCCGGTCCAATCATATAGCCAGATTGGTAAAGAATTAGAATAAACACGAATTCAATATTGCTACAGTCTATTTTTAAAATTGGTCGTTATGAAGTAGTCTGTGGTTGTGTTCACGGAACCATGGAAAAAGTCTCAGAACTGTCTCCCGTGCATGAGTCAAACCGGTGCTACGTTTTAAATGTGAGATGCGGTTACAGGTCTCAGGAAAACAGCTTAATGTTGAAATAGGAAAACACTGTCTGTCCAAAGATGATAGACAAAAAGGCAATTGTTAAAGGTATGTAGTCTATCACCGTCATTTTCACCTAAATGAAAATAAACACTAAAGGTGGAATGTATTTAAGAAACCAGTCCAAAGAAGATTCATTAATCAACAATCATAGGATTTTAGAGCTGGAAAGGGCCTTGGTGAGCAATTTCAACCTCTACATTTTACATAAAATAAAAATAAGGTCAGCAGACGTTGATCTTTGTGTGCAGATGTTATCTTCACCTCCCAGTATAAGAAATCATCCTCAGGGAGAATGTATGCGGTGAGAACAAAGGAGGGTGGTACGGAGGACTCTGAAAGCCCTGACTTTTAAGAACCCAGCAGAGAAAGAGCAGCCCATGAAGACAGCTGGCCAGGAGCACGGGAGAGGTAGCAGAAAGGCCAGGAAGTGTGGTGATATCGTGGGAGCCTGAGAGCGGCTGTTGAATGGTAAAAAAGAGGTCTGAGAAGATCAGAACTGGAAAATGTTCATTAGATTTGTTTGGTTACTGATCGGTGGTGACCTTAGCAAAAGCATGTTCAATAGCGTGGTTACAGTGGGAGATTGCCATGTTTTGAGCAATGAATGGGCAATTTTAAAAAAGTGAAGACACAGGAAGGGCAGAACCCATATTTGATAAGCTTAAAAAAAAGAAAAACATGAAGCAGGGGACAAGGACATGCAAAAGGAAAAACGGTCAGGAGCGAATGAGAGGAATAAGTGAAAACATTCGGGGGAAACCAAGGCCAAAGCTCAGGCTGAGGGGTCAGCTTTGATAGGAGGAGGTACAAGAGGCACTTAGCCTGCCCGGAGATAGTGACAACGGGAAAAGGACGCACATGCACACAGCTCAGTGGTTGTGTCAGCTAAGTTTTTATTTTTGTGTTTAACTTTTAAGCCATGTGCAGTTTATTTTAATAAATGATATAAGGGGGTTTTTTTTTTGATCATTTTCCCTTACTGCCTATGGTAAGTCTGGAATGAATGAATAATGGACAGCCCGGGCCTAGACGTTTTGCTCACAAGGACTTGGACAAGCTCTTGCTGGCAGCGCACACCTTCCCCCACGCTCCCGACCCTTCATCCTCCCCTCGCTGGAACAGTTTCCTCATTCTCCACATCCTTCCACCAGCTACAGAAATTAAGTTCTCACGCCATGTGTTAGGAAACACCACAGAGATTAGGAGGGAGGAGTTTTAACTATCTTCGATCCTGTGAAGGCTGGCAGTCTCTTAGCCTTGCCAACTATCTATTTTCCTCCTCACTTAGTTTCTGCCAGAGGCAAGAGCAAACAGCACGAAGAAAAGGGTGGTAGCAGGAAAGAGCATTCTTGAGAAAATCAAGAGAAAAGAGAGAGAAAGAAAAAGACTGAGAATAGGAAAGATTGCTGCTGAAATTAAACCAGAAAGCAGGTTAGGAATGAGAGGTTGGTCGCAGAAGGAAAAAGTGCTTATGTGTGTTTGTTTAAGATTACGTGGATTACCTGTTATATTGGATTATCCAGTTTATTTCCAAATAGTTTCCCTTTACAAATACACACCCACTAGATCTGTTTGAGTCCTTACCTGAGAACCAAAAGCTCTCTACGCAAAGCCAATCACGGTTCTTTCCTCCAGTAAGAGACCAAGGCAATGTACATGTTGCCTTGAAAAGCCGTGTTACCCTGACATTTTAGCAACATCGACTTTAGCATTCTATAATTATAATTTCTAAGATATATTTTTCAAATTGGATATTAGGTACATTTTTCACTTCCACCATTTCACCCTTAATCTTAAAGGTCTGCTAACCTTTTCTCAGGTGGGGAATTTAAAAAAAAACCTCTGAATTACTGATGTTAGCCATAATTTGCCAATTGAAATTCACCAGGGAGACACTGGCAATAGCTGTCCGGCTTGGGGGCATGCACGCCTAAATTTTCAGGAGTCTTCCGTGGATTTTAGAGGTGTTGGACAATAATTCAATTTTGTTTCTGATAAAGATATATTCATTCAACAAGCAATTATTAAGTACCTAACACGTGCTTGACACTGGACTGTTTGCTGAGAATATCAAAATGGATGAGATATAAAGTCAGCCCCTCACGATCTCATGTAGAAAAAAAAGAACAAATATACTTTTTAGTTTCCACAATCTGATTTTTTTGGACGTTTTTAATATCATTTCTCATAATACCGAGAACAATGTTATACCCATTGCCTTGTGTGTTATCAGCAAAGCTACTTTATCATAAATAAGCAAAAAGTACACGAAAGTTCATTGTGCAAAATAAAAATTCTAGATAAAGAGAAAGCGACTTCATCTAAAAAAAGCAACAAATGAGAATAGGAAAAATGCCAACCATCCACCTGTCCAATCACAAAAGGCAGTAACAAAAAAGCATACACACACACATACCACACACACTATAACAACCACAACAAAAAATCTTACCTGACTTGCCCACGCCTGCTCTCCCAAATATTGCCAGTTTGACTTCTGCACTTTTAGCCATGATGGGTGTTGGTAGACAATTTACTGTTGTTAAAACTAAAACGCTGAACAAATCTTTTTGGTTCCAGCTTTTGGGTTCACCATATCATTGTAAATCTTGGAAGAGTCCACAATCCTTAAATAAGAGATTTGGGAATGTATAAATGACTGTAAAATGAATTAATATTTATTAAGCATTTACCATATGCCAGTCACCATTCACTTTATGAACATTTTCTAATTTGATCTTTACCATGATCCTGCAAAAGGACTATGGTAATTTACTCTAAACAATTCAACTAACAAATGATAGATTTGAGTTTAGATCTGTTTGGTACTAAAACATGTGCATTTTCACACAATAGCATTTTCTAAAGTATTTCCTTAAGAAAATTTTTATGAAGGCATTGATTCTTGGCAGTAATTGAAAATAAATACTGGAAATACGTGAATGCACGCATTTTCCACCTGTCTGTAAACAGTCAATGTACAAACACACCTGATGGGGAGAGTCACTTCTGAGCCTCTTTATTTCCCTTTGGGTTGAATAATACATATTCATATTACTCAACTCCACTGCAACACAATTCAGTTTTGCATTTCAAGGTTAAATTTTATGTCAGTTCACACTAGATCACATGATCAAGTCATGTGACAGATACACATGTTCCAGGAATCACTATATAATACCCAGATTATATTTTTATATTCTGCTGGGCACAATGCCCTGGTATACAAAAGATAAATGCCATGCTCCAAGTTCTGATTCCTTTTCTGTGACAGCCTCAAGTAAATTAGTTTAAAGTACTATCCTACCACTTGGGAAAATCATTACGTACAATGTAAGCGTATTTGGTATAGGTTGGGGCTACAGGAATGATGTCTATATCCATAGAAATATAAACTTGGAAAGAGCCTTGGGAGTCAGCCAAAGGAATCTTCCAGCCCCTGCAAGAATCTTTCCTTAGGACCAGTCATCCTGTGCCTGACTTACCCCTTCCAGGTATGAGAGGTGGGTTCATTACCTCTGAGAGCTGCTTCATGCCTCCAGTTAGGAGAAGCTATCTTTCCTATATTGAGCTCTAATTCATCTCCCTATGACTTCTACTCGTTTGTCCTGGTTTTTTCTCTATGGAATAACTCAAAACAATTCAACTTTTTCTTTCACTCAGAACACTTCAAGTAGCCTAACATCTATTAGGGCCCTTTGCCCCATCTTAGGCTTCTACTTTCTAGGAAAAGGAGGTCCAGTGTGTTCAGTCGTTCTTAATGGATTCTACGTTCTTATGTTTTTTGACCCTTCCCTTCCGTTTTCACCATATTCAGTGAAATTTCTCCTCAACACTTCACTCACTCTAAAAACTTGGTATCCACTGCATTCTACTTTGCGATATGACCTGACAAACTGACCCAGGGTAAGTTCCCTGAGATTTTCAGTATCCATTAGCTGCTCACTGTGGTTGTGCTACAGCACCGCCACCCACAGTAAGGCTCACATCTGTGCAGGGGCTGCAGACTCCCCCATTCTGAATTTCTGCAGTCAACGGCTTAAACCTACATACAAGACTTCACTTTTACCCTTGTTAAACTTAATCACATCAGTCTTCTTCATAATTCATCCACTTTTCCAGTCTGTAAGGATGTTTTTGAAGCACAAATCTGGTATCTAAATGTGTTAACTGCTTCTGCCAGACTTTTGTCATCTACAAATTTTTAAAAAGAGCTTCTCAAGAGAAAGGAAAAAGGGAGAATCCTTCTGAAAAGTATCTCAACAAAGACATTAACATGTAATTGTTTTCTTCATTAGGTATTTAAGCCATCAAGCTGTACCTAACAAATTTTGTATTTGCTGATTTCCAACTTGCCAGAGCATTCTCTGAAGAAAGAAAAGGTCAACAGTAACATTAGCTATTGTTTACTTCATCCCCCAAATGAAAAACTTCTTAGTAATCATTAATAGTACAAAAACCAGAAGCTTAAACATCTGCAATTTGTCCAGTCCCATACTTTTGGCTAAAGATAAAAGGATTTCTTTGTCATTTTATATGCATTCATTAAGAAGAGGACCCTGTGTCTGATGTTCAGTGCTTCCTCACAGAACCATAATATATTGGGATATATTAACTATCTGTGTTCTAAATGAGAATAGGTGCTGGCCAGCATTTCTTTGAAACATAGAACATACAAGTGTCTGGAGCTAGTATAAACAATAATTAGCTATTTCTTGCAAAACTGTTCATACCCATGTAGATAAAATCCAAGTAATTATCTAATTAATGTTCCATGAAAGTAGCCATCAAATGTGATTTTTAAAAAACTAGTCAAATATCTCAGTAACTCCCCAATGGCCTCAGAGACATAGGAATTTCATGAAAGAAAGAGAAATTGTGTGGGTTATTTTTTTCCATTTATAACCTAATAAAGATACAGCTGGTTATTGTCAACTGTATGTTATGTTTAGAAAAATCACTTAAAGGAAGACACAAAACTGACACAAGTACTTCAACATTTTATTTCTCACATGAAAACGTGAGAAGTTACATTTAACAAGATAGAAAACAAAGATAAATGTGTAAACTGTTGTAATAAGTACACCGTTGCCAAGTTTCTGGTGTTCAATATAATTCATAAGCTGAGACCTTAAGTGACATGGATCTAAGAAAACTCATTTATTCTAGCGCTGTGCTGAAATATTCTGACTAGGGTTAAAAGTTGCCATTCACTTTTTATGCGGACAGTGCTTTATTAGGACAAAAACTTCTCAGATGCTATCACTGCTAAATGTAAGTCACAACTAAATATTTAGATTAAAGGTGTAGTTTTTTTTCTAAACATAGAAGTAATTAAAGGAAAATTTAGGAAGAAGGAAAAAAAAAGAAGAAAGTTAGCCTCCAAATATGGTATTATTATTATCAATGCATTCATTGATTCATTCCACACTTGTGCTAAGCATATACAAATAAAAGTAGCTCCCTTCGAGGCGCTTACACTCAGTTAGACCTATGACATTTAGATCACTAATAGCCTTATTTATTTACTTATTTAAAGAAAGGTTTCATTCCTAATATATCATTCCCAAGACTATATTTACCAAGGTTCATGCTTTCTACTTCCTCTTGGGAGGAAGGAAAAAAAAAAGCAAGCATCTTTAAAAGGTAATTGTATTTCTAACTTCTGTTTTTATGGTCTCATCCAAATAAAGTGCAGCTGTTTAGGGAAGCAAAGACCCTAGTCTGGTCGTGGGAATGAGATTTTCTTTTTCTTCCAGCAGCTCCTTCTCTGGCTCTGAAATCAAGTTTTTCTGGTCTCATTACCAGAAATTCTCCTTCATCTTATCACAGTGCAGCACCCAGTGTGCCAAGCGTAATTGTACAAGCCCCTTGGTTGCACTTGCTCTGAAATCAACAGGTCTCTTGCAATGATAAACAAGCCCATTGTGGACTGCAGGTCACTTGCTCTCAACCTAGGGAGTAAAGGCAGCCTAAGTCAAAAGGGCATTCTGGTCTCAGCCGGAGAGCGCTCTCAAGCCCGGCTGCTGGCGTTCCCGTCTCTCTCAGCGAACCCCAGAGCCACCCTGGGAGGAGGACTCAATGACCAAGAGGACTGACTCAGAGGCCGAGCACTCAAGGGCTTGCAATAGGTCTGCAGAAAGTCTGCTCGAAAGAGCCACCTGGACACGTGCATGACACTCACCTGTTCACACTCTCCAGGCCGGGAGAGCCGCGGTCCCCTGCAAGTTCGGAGTCGGTCCCCGGCGGTCGCGAAGCCGTCCCCCGCTGCGCAGCCCACGCTGCGGGCTGCGTGTCCGAGCTGCCGGCTGCGGTCGCGGGTGGGAGCCGCGGCAGCAGCAAGTGCCGGGGGCGCGGCGGGGTCTCCTCGCCGGCGCTCGCTCCGACCAGCGGCCGCGGGACTGCGGCAGGGCGCGAGCTCAGCCCGGCCGGGGCCGCAGCGCTCGGCCGCCGGATGCTGCAGTGCGGCGCCCCCTGGCGGGGTCAACGCCGGCCGTGAAGACGCCGCGCCCAGGACCCGCCGGCTTCCCTTCCTCGCTCAGTTCCAGGCCTCGAGGCTCTCGCAGGAGGGCAGCTCTCCTTGGTTAAAACCTTGCGTACCAAAGAATCCCTACGTGGTATTTTCTATGCCTTGCTTCATATGATCCTTGCAATGTCCCTCTGAGGTACGTTTAATTATCTCCGTGATACCCAAGAGGAAACCGAAGGAGAAGGTAAATAACGAGTCCAGGGCTAGTAAATGGCCGGAATGAAATCCAGGCTGGATTAGAAGCTGAGAGGTGCTGGGAAAGACATAAACACTAATTCAGTTGGAATTCGTATTTGTATATTTGAGAAAGATCAGCGTTTATAAGATTTGCACTGGAGCCATACCCCGTCGCCCTCAGAACCTGGCAAAGATAATTAGTATGCATGCTGTGCTTGACCGTCTTTCCTATCCCTCCTCTCGTTTGGTATTTGCGCTCTCCCTTGAGCTAAGCACTAGTATTGTAATTACCAGCCTTTCGCAGATGAGGAGGCGAGTGAGCTTCAGAGAAGTTAAATGATTTCCCAAACACTGTGAAACTCTGAGCAATCAGGCAGAAAACACCTATGCTATTTTTTTTCCTGCCAAATCTGAGTGTTCCTATCACTATACCAGGTGGCTTCCAGAAAACCAATACAATATAGAGCCAATAGGGGCACAGGGCAAAGTGAATAATCTGCAGAATGTTGCTGATGGAAGGGGGGTTACATGCAGGTAGTTTCCGGGGCCCGTGCTGACCTGGACAGTTACTGCAGCCACAAGTGGTGGGCCAGACCGAATGGAATAGCTAAATCTGGCCGAAGGAGGAGTTGCCTAGCCGAGAGGGGGTTTTCCTGCTAATTCTTTGAGAAAGCTCTGACTAAACGTTGTATTGTTTATGAGTTTCCAGACAACTACTTTATCCCCTCTCCCCAGATATCCACACACTTGGTTTAGATGCCCTTTTCTGTCTCCCAGCATCCTGTGATCTATCATTGTGCTTGTGTTGTACTCATTTATTTTTCCGTCTTCCACGTTAAACCTTGAACTTCCAAAAGCCAGGAATGTATCACGTGTGTCTCTGTATTCCCAGCATCTACTATAGAGACTGGCATATAGTGGGTATTCAAATAATAACTGTTGACGGAATGAAGAGAAAGAACAAGTTGTGATAGGATACATTTGAGATTTTTACATGCTGAATTGGGGATAGAATATCCAGTGAGAAATTGCACATATGGGCCTGAAGTTTAGGAAAGAGGCCTGGAAGAAAGATAAGAGATTTCAGTGTCTCAGCATGCAGATCTTTGAAGCCAGGAATATGAAAAGAATTGCCCATGTAGATTATATAGAATTTTATAGCATTTCAATGACATGGAATTTTGTGTGGCATTAAGATGTTCAGGTTTTATATGTTACCTTCTTCCCCCATCAAATCTAGTATTCAGGGTAAGATCTAATAAAAATATCTATGGAAATATATATAATATATATATATATATCTTCTACTTACAGAAATTTAAGTTGGAATTCTACTTTGCCACTCTTATCTAATAGCAGTTATTAAAGAGGGCCCAAGCCAGGTCCCATTTGTAGCAGTTCGTTGGGATATTTTCTATGGAACCTGTTTCTCTCCATTTTCCTGCTTAGCACATGTAAGCTAGCACTCCTCTCTCAACTAGGGAGGCAGTAGCGTGCACACTTGCAGTTCCTGATGTGTTGTACTGAAAGATGCAGTAGCTGTATAGGAGCCTGACACCCATTGTGTTATATCTTCCATATGTATCCTAATTCCATGGGAGGGTTCCTTTGTCTCAAAAGCAGCAAAAAGGAGCCACTCTCCTTTGTGCTACCTGCCTCATGGACCAATAATGAGGGCAGAGGACACTTTGCAAAAAAGTTATGGTCCATGATATGTGCCTGATGAGCACGAATCCCGTAGGAGAGGGAAACTCTTTGTCACATGCCAGTCTCTTAGCCCGGCTTCAGCTAAAACTTCTAATACTATACTAATAGATAAGAGTCAATATAACTCCAAAGCATGTTAGAAACTGGAGTTGTGTGTGTGTTGGGGGGAGGCAGCTGTTAATCAAGTTCATTGTGAATAATTCGACCAGTAGAAAAAAATACAAAGATGTAAAAAATCACCACCAAAATCACACACTTAGAAATAACCATTGTCACCATAAGGGGACCATCATCATTCCAGATATTATAGAACATAGACATATTGATAGATGGATATGTTAAATGGTATACAGATATGCTAAGTGCCATCATGTTGTAAATGCTATTTTTTATTTAAAAGTATGCTTAAGCAGAAGATACACAAATTAAAGCGAACCTTAAAGACTCGTGAACTTCAGATGTTTATACTCACCTCATGAGATAGTTCACACTATAAATTCCTCTAAAGTTAAAATTACTACATAAAATCAGATCTGAATTTATTAAGCTTAAACATATATTTGTTTTAGTCAATATCAACTGACTTTTCATTATTGAAAAAGAGGAAATTAGCTCTTTTATTATGCCTCTCACTTTTCCTTCCATCTTATATTTTTACATCGGTATTATTTGTTCATTGCCAAGATTTATAACATTTGCATTCCACTTATAACTCTCATTCCCAAAGTGATTTAAACTTAGTTCTATATTTAAATAGAATAAATTTATTTAATTAATTCTTTCAGCATAGTTTTTCTACTAGTGAGTCTTTACTTTGAGTCATCCCTTGATTTCTTCACTAGGGGGTGTTTTTAGAAGTCTTGCAGGTGCTGTATTATATAATTAAGAATACCTATCTCTTCCTTTCCTTGTTGTTTTAAATTTATTTTGTTATTAGCCTACTTTTGCTTACAATGATCTCCTTCTCCTTTTTTTCTTCCATATAATATTTTTATATGTATTATATTGTTTCTTTTTTAATCAGAAATTATACTTGCTATGATACATATTAAGTGAGTTCTGCTTGGCTCCATCCCTACCTTACCTGAGAGCTGTTCGCTGTTTCTATGAAGCACTGTTTTGAAAGTGGGCATTGCACTCTGTCTACCATCCTGAGATGAGAAGATAAAGGAAAGATAAGAGGTCCTCTGGGTCTCTGTGCAGCCTGTGTTAGAGGTTACATGCTCTGCCTTTTCTCTGAGGTTTTACTGAAGACCCTGTCCCAGGACTTAGTGCAGACAATCAGGATCAGATGCTGTTCCAGAGAAAAGATTTCCTCAGGCTTGAGATTGCTTCCCCCATTCATTCTTGGAGCCCTCTACTCTCTCTCCTAAGCCATTTCCACCATAACTGTGTCCCCTCCTCCTAGCAGAAAAGGATATGGATAGCTGCTTAGTTCATTTCATTCCAAATTTGGAGATATTCTTAATTGGTCAGAAAGAATACTCAGGATTTGATGACTCACCTATGCTGCTTCTGGAAAGCCAGGGCGGTCTACACCATAATCTTTTATTTCCTTAGAAGTTTCATTTTGAAGTTTCATGGCAAAAATTATTATACTCCTTGCCTTATTTTATTGCTGCTAATGATTTTTTTTTTTTTTTTGCCTTTAGGGTGGGCATTTTGTTGTTGTTACTGTTTATTGAGTTAGATATTAGGCAAAGGCAAGTCTGATTTTAGCTATGGTTGAACTTTCCTGCTTACTGGAAACAAGTATAAAAGCTAACCAAAATATACAAAATAGCTGTTTGGAAGCACTGGAAAACAACCAAGGCAGGGCTGCAAACCCTGGTAGAGGGAATGTACTTGAGGTTAGCCCCACAGTCACCCAAATTTTCTCCTTGGGGGTATTTTTAGGCCCCTCATTCATGAAAGTGAAGCACCAAACACCACCAAGTTAGTAGAGTTTGGGACTACTGAGACAGCTGGATTCAGAAGGTCACTGTCAAAGAAGAGAACTTCAGATATTTGCATGGAAATGCCCCTGGGATCTTGACTAATTCCTGGGTTGCACATTGTGTGGTGAGTCTCTGGGACACCTAGTGAAAGATCAACTGCCTGGAGTCCAAAATCCCCTGAATCCAAAGATCTGAATTACACAGGGCTCAGGGCACTGGGCAGACATTAGCATTTGAGCCTGGCCAGAGTTCAGTAAACAGAGTGCAGAGTCCAGTGAACATCCTAGACATTTAATTGAGACCTCAAAAAGATCATCTTCTAGGTCTTCTAAGAGTGAGGTCCATGCCTTAGGAATAAGGGCTATAACCGAGGAGTAATGGTGAATCTGAAATACATATCCGCTCCCCTCCCTCCCCACCCCGTGCACAACAAAGACTAAACTGAGACCTTGACAGCAGCAAATCTAATCCACCAGCAAATTAACTGCCTGCCAAAACAAAATTCAATACTCTTGAAAAAGTTAACAAGATCAAGAGCCTCTATAACTATCATGTATAATGTCAAGCATGCTGTATTAGTCTGCTCAAGCTACAATAACAAAATCCCAAGAATGAGTAGAAAACAGAAACATATTTCTTATAGTTATGGAGATTAAGAAATTCAAGACTAAAGTGCTGACAAAGTAGGTTTCATCCTGAGGCCTCTTCTCTTGACTTGTAGGTGGTTTCCGTTTCACTGTGTGCTCACATGACCTTTTCTTTGTGAGTGCATGGAAAGAGAAAGCAAACTTTCTAATGTCTCTCTTTATAAGGATGCTGACCCTACTGGATTTGAGTACCATCCTTGTGACTTCATTTAACCTTAATTACTTTTAGAAAGGCTCTATTCCCAAATAAAATCTCATTGAAGGTTATCACTTCAACATATGAATTTTTGGGAGACACACAAACCATCAGGTCATAACACAGACAATAAACATTACCAGACAGGCAAGAACCACAAAGAGAAATAAATTACTAATACTCAAGAGAAAAAAGTCAATACGAGTAGCCAATGGATGATCTAGATACAGTAAGTAGACAAGGACTTCAGAATTGCTCGGATTATTATGCTAAAGCCAAGAGAGGAAATAATAGACAAAAATAGATAAAAATATAAAGGATTTATTGTATTTTTGTCCATCTGGGGCATTTCAACAGAGAAATAGAGGCTATGAAAAGCATCAAATGAAAAGTTTAGAACTATAAATAAATACTTAAATTTAAGAACCCATTTGACAAGTTTAACAGTGAACCAGAAGATTAGAAAATAAGATTAGTAAAATCAAAGATATGTCATTAGAAAATATCCAAAATGGACCACACAGAAAAATATAGAATGGAAAGACCAAAACAGAACATGAGCAATATAGAATATGATCAAAAGGTCTAACACATATGTTATTGAAGTTTCTAGAATGAAAAGAAAGACTGGGATAAAAGCAATAGCTGAAGAAATAATGGCAGAAAATTTTTCACATCTGATGAAAAATGATAATCCTCCAATTCAAGAAGCTCCCTGAGCACCAAGCAAGATTAAAAAAAATAAAAAAAAAATAAAAAAAACCTTATAGCTAGGCACATGACAGTCAATTTATTGATAATCAAGATATGTAGAAAAATATGAAAAGCACCTAGGAAAACAAAAAGGACACATTCTCTTCAAGGTAAAAACAATAAAAATGAATAACAGCCTCTCAGTATAACCTATGGAAAACAATAGACAATGCAGGTCTTGTCTTTAAAGTGCCAAAGTAGAATTCTATATTTTTAAAATAAATCATTCTCAAACAAAATTCAATTTTATTGATTATTTTATTGATTTATCATTGATTTCTAGTAGAATAATAAAAAAAGATGATTCCAGATGAAAGAAAAATATTCAAGTAGTAATCAGCAATTTCAGATAGGGTAAATATATGGGTAAAAATAAATGAATATTGACAAATGAAAGCCACAAGCATTAAAATGTCTTGTGGGTATAAAATAATGTCTCGAAGTGGCAGTAGCAGACAAGGTAAGAGGTATAAGTGAAGTTATGCTGTTATAAGTTTCTTACATATTAATAGTTCAGAATGTGGCAAAATTACTAATTTAAGATAGGCTAATAATTTAAGAATGTATTTGTAATTTCCAGGAAAACACTAAAAGAATTTGAATGTATAACCAAAAATGCTAATAGAGACTATAAAACGAAATACTATATTTCATTAATACAAAATATGCAAGAAAGGAGAAATAAAGGAACAAATTGTCAATGAATATCTTAAATCCAGCTATCTCAATAATTACATTAAATGTAAATGTACTAAACACTCCAATCAAAAGACAGAATTTGTCAGATTGGATTAAAAATGATGTGACTATAGGCTTTTACAAAAATCATACCTTAAATGTAATGACACAGAATGAAAGGAAAAAGGAAAAAAATGGAAAAAAATGTTCCATGTACACACTAACCAAAGAGAAAGGGCAATTCAGCAATTGAGCTTCACTTCATACCATACGTGCATGAGAATCAGCCCAAAGCCCATGTTCTTAACCATTATGCTCCACTACTTCATTATGCCGCTGAGTTCAATTCTCTTACCAAGATTTCCTTGCCTCGGTCCAGGTCGATTGCCTCGGTTCCTCTTTCTCCATTTGTTGTTGTCCCCCGCAGGACAACAACAATAATAGAAACGAGTATATTTAGAGAAAAGTGAGCTGTGGCTAATATTCTGTATGTGAGCCACATACAGAAAAGTGAGGCACAGTGAGCTGTGGCTAATATTCTGTATCTCTTTTGCACAGATTCTCACTCTGAATCCTCCCTGCACCCTTCCCACACCCTACGGTGGGCAGGATTGCTGTAATTATAGCCCCTTTATAAGGAAAGGGAGAAAACGAGCAAATGCCCATACGTGGCTACAAAAGCAAGTTTCTAATTGAGCAGATCTTTGAACCATAATCCCTGAACCAAATTTAGTTCTCAGGAGCCCATCTCTGTTTAAACTATTTTTCCAGACCACTGGAGATTAGATTCTCCTAACAAAACTGGATTTCTTATTGAATACTTATTGTTATTACTTTTAGTGATTTTTAAAGTGGGCAGTAGAACACTTACTTGTGTCTGCTTGTTAGTAGTGTGCAGAAGAGAAAGTGAGAGAGACTATTTGCTGATAGTAAATGCAATTTGTTAATAGTAACCATTGTAGTTATATAAACACTATTGTTATGTAAGCTGAAATCTTGAAGAAATTAATCAATTCAAATAAAATAGTAGAAGATTTTACCGGAGGTTAATGCTACTCAGATGACATCGGATGATCTTTACCTAATACACAGGCAGAAAATTAGAAACATGCTTGTAAAATTCTGACAATTCATGGGATCTGCAATAACATATTAAAAATAAAATTAGCCAACCACAGAGTCAACGTGAAATGCTAAATTTATTTATATAGAAAAGTTCACATGGTTTTCCACTTCCTAACTTTGCCTTAATGACACATGAAAATAATTCCAAACTGGAGCATTTTTTTAAACCTCACAAAATCTGCCTTATCATCTGTGGTTAAAAAAGGTTAAGAAACCATATGAGCCAGGGTAATTTTCCATCTGTTCTGATTCCTGTATCGGGTTGAAAGAAGAAACTACTCTTAAATGAAATAGTGCTTTAGTGACTATCCACTTGATATTGTGGCTGTGGACGGGAATGAGAAAATAATGAGGTAGGAAAGTGGATGAGTAGGGGTTGAAGGCTCGAGAACATTTCAACAGCTAACAGAAATCCTAAAGCTTAATAACAGCCACCAACTGATGCAGATAAGCGGCCTATTCGGGGAAAACTGTAGATAGTGGAAAATATTACAAGTTTACTCACCATTTTTATCATAATGCCTGGCACAGAGATGGAGCATGATTTATTTTCAGTATTATTGAATAAAATAAATACAATAAAAATGTATGAGCTGTGGATAATTAAGCATAAAATAAATAAGTAGTAATTTCTGGTTTAATATTTCATCTGGCTATGTGTCCCTGGCTAAGTTTCTTCAAAATGCAATTGATATACATCAAATATGACACTAATAAAGGTAAAAATTCATACCAACATCAAAATCTAAAGCTAACACTCAAATAAAATCATTCACCTTAACAGTTTAGGATATATTCTTTCACACATGCACACAGAGACACACCCATAAACATACATTTTATAAACAATACTTACATATTGGATCTTTATCTCACTCAGTTTGCTTTAAGAGATCATTTCATGTCATTACAGATGTACCTCACTGATTTCAGCTGTGTCATGGTATTAAGGAACTATGTACCAAACACAGTTTATGTAATTTTTGAACATCTAAAAGATATATTTTTAAATTAGAAATATTACCCATTTTTATAAATTAGAAATATT